>NC_031989.1:99070630-99078937 GCF_001879085.1 Nicotiana attenuata | reverse complement strand
GGTGATGCTGGAGGGGTATCAGTTAGGTGGAGGGGGTTGGTTATGTGAGTTGGGACTGAATCTAAGGAGATGTCCTTGGAAGGCACATACTCACTCCCCGAGGAATGAGAAGCAGCCTTATCAGCAGCTCTTATCAGTTTCCGGGTCTTTTTGATGTTCTCCCGAACCTGGGGAGTGAGTTTTGTTATTCTCTTGCTTTTACCCCCTCGGGAGGAACCACCTCTCCCGGGTTGTTGTGATCCCTTGCCTCCTTTTTATTTAACCATTATCTGCAAACACACGTATCTAATATTGTTAGTTTAAGCACAAGCAGTGAAACACGTGAATGTAAAAATTGCAGACAACAGTTGAAGAACATAGTTGCAGAAACATGCACCGCGGCCCGCACAAGAAGAAGTGCGGCCGCGTTGGAGGCATCGCGGACCGCGCAGGGCAAAGGCCCAAAATAACAACTCTCTGAATCTCCCACCGCGGTCCACACCAAATGGGATCGCGGCTGCGGTGGGCCAGCGCGGACCACACAAAATGGGATCGCGGTCGCGGTGGGCCAGCGCGGACCGCACAAAAGTGCAATGCGGCCGCGCTGGAAAAAGTCAACTTGCAATCAAAGAGAACCATGGCCCGCACAAGAAAAGCAGCACGGACCGCGTCAGGGCAGCGCGGTCGCGCAAAGGCGACCGCGGTCCGCGCTGAGCTAGGGTTTACGGGCACTAAGTTAGGGTTGTATTTATGCCATTTTTGTTCAAATTTTTACACCTACTTTGTCCCCACTCATTTGCCCAATCATTAGACACATTCAGCACATAACCCAGGTTTTAAACTATCAATTAAATGAAAAAGAAGAAGCTAGGAGACGACAGAAGAAGCTAAAATTGCTAGGAAAGCAATTAAAATGAAAATATGAAATTAATTAATCACAAATGCATGAAATGTTACCCGGTTTGTGAAGATTGAATGCAATTAGTCCAAGTAAGCAAGAGTTACGGTCTCAGAAAGGGATGAACAGTAGTTCTAGGGCTCAGAGTTTTCAGAGTTCGAAAAGGATACACTGAGACCCTAGGGCTCTATTTATAGAAAATGATGCGGGTTCCATACTCACCTACCAGCGTAGCCGCGCAAAACGGACCGCGGTGGATTTCACCAAATGAAGTTTTAGTAGGCAACCTCCGCGGACCGCGTAAAAGCAGGCCACGGCCACGAAGGTCCACCGCGGAGCGCACTAACTGGAATGCGGCCGCGGTGGAAAACTTCAGAGACCATCATTGTTGGACCATGCCAGTGCGGACCGCGCTAAGGTGACCGCGGCCGCACTAGCAAACTTCAGAGACTGTTCAATTTGTTCCAACTTATTTTGCACTGCATCAACACAATCCCTGCAACATCTCACAACCAATTAGCTCAAAAATCCTAAACTATAAAGATAATCAAAGAGAAAGAAAAAGACATGGGTTGCCTCCCAAGAAGCGCCTGATTTAACGTCGCGACACGACGCGGGTTACCAACACATTATTTGAAATGTACCATAGCCACCACGTGGCTATCATCAATCTTCCCAGGATAATGCTTCACACGATGTCCATTGACTCTGAATATTTCACCATTCTTGTTCCATAGATCAAGAGCACCAAATGGGGTCACGAACACAACATCAAATGGCCCACTCCACTTTGATTTGAGCTTTCCCGGAAACAAACGTAAACGGGAGTTGAAAAGAAGAACCATATCACCAACTTTGAATTCCTTTTCCCGAGCATATTTGTCGTGAAGATACTTCATCTTGTCTTTATACAAGATGAGCTGGAGCAGGCATGAAATCTAAACTCATCAAGCTCATTAAGTTGCTCAACACGGAGATTCGCTGCAACATCCCATTCCAAGTTCAACTTTCTCAAGGCCCACATAGATTTCTGCTCCAATTCCACTGGAAGATGGCAAGCTTTCCCAAACACCAACCGGTACGGGGACATACCAATTGGGGTGTTATAAGCCATCCGGTACGCCCATACGGCGTCATCCAACTTTTTCGACCAATCGGTCCTATTAGCATTGACCGTCTTGGACAAGATACTCTTTATTTCTCGGTTGGAGACTTCATTTGACCACTAGCTTGAGGATGATAGCGGGTGGTCACTTTGTGATTAACTCCATACTTGGCAAGCAATGAGTCGAAAGCCTTGTTGCAAAAGTGAGACCCCCCATCACTAATGATAGCACTAGGGGTGCCAAACCGTGTGAAGATACTTTTTTTCAAGAATGCCACAACACTCCGGGCTTCATTGTTGGGTAAAGCCACGGCTTCAACCCACTTTGAGACATAGTCAACCGCCACGAGAATATAAGTGTTCCCACAAGAGCTCAAGAAAGGACCCATGAAATCGATGCCCCAAACATCAAAAATATCCACCTCGAGAATCGTATTGAGAGGCATCTCATCCCTTTTTAAAATTTCGCCGGCTCTTTGGTATGCATCACATCTCTTTACCAAATTACTAGCATCCTTAAACAAAGTCGGCCAATAAAAACCGCAACTCAAGACCTTTGAAGCCATCCTCACCCCTCCATGATGGCCACCATAGGGGGAGGAGTGACAAGCCTCCAATATGCTCAACTGTTCACCTTCCGGGACACATCTTCTAATCACACCATCCGTGCAAATTTTAAACAAGTACGGATCATCCCAATAAAAATCCAAACTATCCCGCTTGAGTTTCTTCTTTCGGTTGGAAGAGAGCTCACAAGGGACAATTCCGGTCACAATGAAGTTGGCGATGTCCGCGAACCATGGCATGTCACACATTGACACGGAAAGAAGTTGCTCGTCGGCGAATGTATCATTTATCTCAAGGCCGTCACATGGCCTCCCTTTTTCCTCCAACCGGGACAAATGGTCCGCAACTTGGTTCTCACTTCCCTTCCGGTCCACTATTTCTAAATCAAATTCTTGAAGGAGTAACACCCATCTCATCAATCTTGCCTTGGAATCCTTGTTTGTCATCAAATACCTAAGGGCGGCATGATCTGTGTGCACAATCACCTTGGCCCCCATAAGATATGGTCTAAATTTCTCCATGGAAAATACAACGACCAATAACTCCTTCTCCGTCACCGTGTAATTCCGTTGAGCTTCATTCATAGTCTTACTTTCATAATACACGGGATGGAACATTTTGTTAACCCGTTGACCCAACACCGCCCCCACTGCAACGTCACTAGCATCACACATTAGTTCAAAGGGTAAACTCCAATTAGGTGCGGTTATGATAGGGGTAGTGGTCAACTTGTGCTTTAAAAGTTCAAAAGCCTCTATGCATTTTTCATCAAAAACAAACTTGGCATCTTTCTCTAGCAACTTGCAAAGTGGATTCACAACCTTCGAGAAGTCTTTGATAAACCGCCGGTAGAACCCGGCATGCCCAAGAAAACTCGTCATCCCTTTGACAGAATTGGGGGGAGGGAGCCTTGAAATCACCTCAATCTTCGCCTTGTCAACCTCAATCCCATGCTTAGAAATCTTGTGACCCAACACTATACCTTCTTTGACCATAAAATGGCATTTTTCCCAATTGAGAACAAGGTTAGTTTCTTCACATCGAGCCAAGACTCTATCCAAATTTACCAAGCATTCTTCAAAAGAGTCACCAACCACACTAAAGTCATCCATAAAGACCTCCAATATGTCTTCCACCATGTCGGTGAAAATAGCCATCATGCAATGTTGGAAGGTCGCCGGAGCATTGTACAACCCGAATGGCATCCGGGAGAAAGCAAATGTACCATAGGGGCATGTAAAAGTGGTCTTCTCTTGGTCCTCCGGGGCAATTAAGATTTGATTGTAGCCCGAGTACCCATCCAAAAAACAATAGAACGCTCGCCCTGCAAGGCGATCAAGCATTTGATCGAGGAATGGCAAGGGAAAATGATCCTTGCGGGTCACCTTGTTGAGTTTCCGGTAGTCCATACAAACTCTCCACCCGGTAATGGTTCGAGTGGGAATAAGCTCATTGTTGTCATTGGTCACCACCGTCATCCCTCCTTTCTTTGGCACACATTGGACCGGAGAAGTCCATGAGCTATCGGAAATTGGATACACCACACCCGCATCAAGCCACTTGATCACTTCTTTCTTCACCACCTCTTGCACTGCTTCATTTAGCCTCCTTTGATGTTCTAGGTAAGGCCTTGCATCATCCTCCAAGATAATTTTATTCGTGCAAAACGCGGGGCTTATTCCCCGAATGTCTGCCAGAGTCCATACTATTGCCCTTTTTCGCCTTTGAAGCACCTCCAACGTGGCCTCAACCTGCAAGTTAGTAAGGCAAGAAGAAAGAATAGCTGGAAGAGTTGAATTAGAGCCCAAAAATTCATACCTGAGGTGTGGAGGAAGTGGCTTCAACTCCAACACCGGTGGCTCCTCAATTGATGGTTTTGTTGGTGGAGTTTTCCCGTTTTCAAGATCCAAAGACAACTTTCTCGGCTCATAGGAATAAGAGCACATCCCATGTAATGCATTGGCACACTCCACTCTGCTTGCATCATCATCGACATCATGATTTAATAGCACGGCCTCAAGGGGATCCTTCACGTTGATTATAGAACTTGTGTCATCCACTATCACTACTGTGACAATGTCCACAAAAGAGCACACCTCGGTGCTATTGGGTTGCTTCGTGGATTTGCAAGCATGGAAGACCACCTTTTCATCTCCCACTCGGAAAGTTAGCTCATCCACTTCAACATCAACCAATGCCTTCCCCGTTGCTAGGAAAGGTCTCCCAAGAATAATCGGGACTTCAAAGTCCACTTCACAATCCAATATGACAAAGTCGGCCGGCAATATGAATTTGTCCACCCGGACAAGTACGTCATCAATTATACCCAAAGGCCGCTTCATCGACCGGTCCGCCATTTGAAGTCTCATTGAGGTTGGCCTAGGTTTCCCAATTCCCAAAGTCTTGAAGACTGAATAAGGCATCAAATTAATGCTAGACCCCAAGTCACAAAGGGCCTTAGCGCACTCCGCACTACAGATAGTGCAAGGGATAGTAAAAGCTCCAGGGTCTTCAAGTTTCGGGGCCATCGAATGCACTATCGCACTGACTTGGTGAGTCATCTTTATTATTTGACAATCCATGGAACGCTTCTTTGTGACCAAATCCTTCATGAACTTTTCATAGCCCGGCATTTGTTCAAGTGCCTCTACCAAAGGCACATTGATTGTAAGGCTTTTCATCATATCTATGAACTTTTTGAATTGATTGTCATTTTTTTGATTTGCTAACCGCTGAGGATAAGGTGGAGGTGGTCTAGGAAAAGGTGCCTTGGCTTTTGGCACCACCGGCTCTGGCATGTCAATTATGTGCTCCCTAAACGGGTTCACGGTCTCTTGAGTTTCCACCTCGGCCTCATCAATATCTATCCTCACCTCATTGTTCACATTTGGTTCAACCATATCTTCAACAATCAAAGGACCCACATCTTCTTGGAACCCAACATTATCATCCACAACTTGATTTTCTTTCGAGGCATGCACATCACCGCCTCTCCCACTTCTTGTTGTGACCGCCGTCACATGATTGTTACCTCCCTTCGGGTTCACTACCGTATCACTTGGTAGAGCACCCTTAGGTCGNTTGCATCCTCAACATTGCTTGTGAAGTAGTCCCAGCCCACTCTCTCTCTGAACTGCCTCCTCACATTGGGGTTGTGAGGCAAGAGGTCTCTATCAATGAAAGTCCGTTCAGGTATCAACTTCCTCTCGGGCCACCATTCTCTGAACTTGTGGTAGGCCACTTCACTCACAAATCTATCTTGCCATGCTTTTGGTTTTTTGGTTCTGGCCACCCCTCCTACTTGGGGCTCACCCCCTCCTTCTTCTTCTACAGGATCCTCACCGGGTGGTGAAGCTGTAGGTGAGGTAGAAGAGGCACTGTCACCGCTCTCGGCTGAGCCCTCAGACGACTCAGAAGAAATTGGAATTGAAGCTTGAGTAGTGGGGGATCCCTGAGGGGCATGCTCATTTCTCAATCTCATCCTCTCCGGGAAGTCAGGCATATACTCTGGCACCGACTCAGAATCAGACGCCTCTCGGGAGGCAAATACTCACTTCCCTCTGAATGGGAAGCAGCTCTATCAGCAGCCCATATTGACTTTCTGGTCTCCTTAATTGCCTGCCGAGCTTGGGGGGGTCAATCTTATCACTCCTCGTCCCCTACCCCAGGAGGACTCAGCTTTTCCCTTTTGTTTGTCTCCACCACCTCGTGATTTGACCATTTTCTGCAAGTGGAATTCATTATGTTATTGTTAGTATCCTAGTACCAGATGAAGCAGTGAAGATTATGATTTCAGACAATAGACAATGTAAAGCAGAACTGCAGACCGTGGACCGCACAAAATGAAGTGCGGCCGCAAAGAGGCCATTGCGGACCGCACAAAATGCACCGCGGACCGCATTAAGGTGGGGGTCAGACTACCCACTCTTTGATTCTAAGCACCTCGTACCGCAAGAATTGTAGTGCGGCCGCGGTAAGGCACCGCGGACCGCACAAAATCCATCATGGCCGCGGTCCTTGATCGCTGCCAACTCGACACTACACCAAGGTAGGAAGAGCGGGTCGCAATAGCTTTTACTCGAATAGTGGTCGGGATCGATTTCCACAGGGAGCTAGTAGTGGAGTTGGATTTTCTGTCTATTCTAGAGATGTGTTTGTGCTCCTAATGTCATTTCAAACATTCTTGGTTTTTGAATTTATAACTACTATGATAAAACTAATGATTAACGCTAAATTATGCTACTAGAATATTGCAAAGTTGTATCTAATGGAAAGGAAGGCACTAGGGTCGTGGCATTACCTAGGTGGCTAATTGACGGGTAGATGTTACTAAGGATAGATTGACATATTTGGGGCTTATGCTATAACCGTTGCACAATTGTACCCACTCTCACACCTCTCGGTAGAGAGAGTGATTTTGCCCAATTGACTCTCTCGAGACCAATTGGGTAGGCCAATTAGATCAAGCAACTAGGGTTCAAGTAGGGTGATTACTCTCTCAAGATTTAACCCGTTAATTGGGACTATCATTTCTCATGAGTCCATCCCTATTCCTTGTTGGATCAATTTTGGGGTCATAAACTCTGGTTCTCAAGAAGAGTCAAACCCACAAAGCTTGAATCAGTGTTTGCAACCACCAATTCTTAAATAAAAACATAAAATCAACCCAAATAACAAACACCCATAATCAATCTAACCCTAGATGGCAACACCCATCAATTACCCACACTAGGGTTGAGCCACAACCCTAGCTAATGGGTTTAGCTACTCATGCTAGATACAGAAATTGAAGAAATAGATGAAGAACTAAGCATATTAATTGATTACTAAGAAGAAACTACAATAATCTATTGTTAATGAAGAGTAAAAATGCCAAAAAAGGCTACAAAAGTGAGTCTCACGAGCGCAGCTAAGTCTGGAATATATCAGATAACCTAAAAATGGTAAAATGTCCTATTTATACTAGGCTGGAAAAACTGGACAAAAATACCCCTGTGGGGTCAGTGCGGGCCGCGCAAAATGGACCGTGGCCGCACTGGCTCTTGGACTTCTCATTTCTGCTTCTCTGAAGTTGGGGACCGCGTGGAAGTTGGCGTGGCCGCACAAAAACGAGCGCGGGCCGCATTGCTTGGAATTGGCAAAATGTGAGCTCTCTGAATCTCTGCTCCGCGGACCGCACAAAAGAGTAGCGCGGCCGCGGAGCCTGACCGCGGACCGCGTGAATCGTACCGCGCCCGCATTGCCTCCAGCTTGAAAATGCCAACTCTCTGAACCTCCTAGTGCGGCCGCATCCACCTTTGCGCGGTCCGCACTAGGTTCTCTTTTCCTCAATTCACTTAGTCTTTGACACTTGAGCAGGTTTCACTCCTTTTTGAGCCGATCTTTGACATTCGTCGCTTTGTCGATCAAACCTGCAATCAAGCACAACTTGTGAGCATTTTGGGACTATTTTGTAGCAATTTATAACCAAAGCATAGGCAAGTAGGGGCATAAAACATGTTAAATTCCCGACTTATCAACTCCCCCAAACTTAAACCTTTGCTTGTCCTCAAGCAAACAAAATAAGACCCACCCCTTAAAGGACTATCCAAGTAATTCCAGCTATCCTAAAGTAACCTCAACAAGCATCAATTGGGACTAACCATTGCCCTCAACACAAATGGATCATTAACAACATTCAAACCTTGAAAACTATGGATCAAGTGTGACACAAGAGCATCAAGAATTGACTCATTACATCAAAGAACTCTCTCAATTA
>NC_031989.1:99006237-99070621 GCF_001879085.1 Nicotiana attenuata | reverse complement strand
ACTTCAAAGTCCACTTCACAATCCAATATGACAAAGTCGGCCGGCAATATGAATTTGTCCACCCGGACAAGTACGTCATCAATTATACCCAAAGGCCGCTTCATCGACCGGTCCGCCATTTGAAGTCTCATTGAGGTTGGCCTAGGTTTCCCAATTCCCAAAGTCTTGAAGACTGAATAAGGCATCAAATTAATGCTAGCCCCCGAGTCACAAAGGGCCTTAGCAAACTCCGCACTACCGATAGTGCAAGGGATAGTAAAAGCTCCAGGGTCTTCAAGTTTCGGGGCCATAGAATGCACTATCGCACTGACTTGGTGAGTCATCTTTATTGTTTCACAATCCATGGAACGCTTCTTTGTGACCAAATCCTTCATGAACTTTGCATAGCCCGGCATTTGTTCAAGTGCCTCTACCAAAGGCACATTGATTGTAAGGCTTTTCATCATATCTATGAACTTTTTGAATTGATTGTCATTTTTTTGATTTGCTAACCGCTGAGGATAAGGTGGAGGTGGTCTAGGAAAAGGTGCCTTGGCTTTTGGCACCACCGGCTCTGGCATGTCAATTATGTGCTCCCTAAACGGGTTCACGGTCTCTTGAGTTTCCACCTCGGCCTCATCAATATCTATCCTCACCTCATTGTTCACATTTGGTTCAACCATATCTTCAACAATCAAAGGACCCACATCTTCTTGGAACCCAACATTATCATCCACAACTTGATTTTCTTTCGAGGCATGCACATCACCGCCTCTCCCACTTCTTGTTGTGACCGCCGTCACATGATTGTTACCTCCCTTCGGGTTCACTACCGTATCACTTGGTAGAGCACCCTTAGGTCGAGTATTCAACGATTGAGAGATTTGGCCTAATTGCACCTCCAAATTCCAAATAGAGGTATTCTGGGAAGCCAATTGAGCATCAGAGTCTTGGTTCTTCTTCATCATTTGTTCGAACATCATTTCTTTTAGTCCCATATCACTACCCGAAGAACTAGACCCTTGAGATTGAAACGGAGGCGGATTGTTCGGTTGTTGATACATCGGGGGCCTTTGAAAACCTTGCCCCCGGTTGCCTTGATTTCCATTGTTATTCCACCCGCCTTGACCATTGTTGTTATTCCAATTATTATTGTTCCCATTCTAATTGCCTTAATTGTTACCTTGGTTACCCCAATTGTTGTTTTGATTGTTGTTGTTCCAATTGCCACCTCCTTGTTGTTGGTTGTTATTATTCCAATTACCCCCGCCTTGTTGATTGGCCCAATTTCCTTGGGGGCACCATTGTTGATTCCCTTGATTTCCTCTATTCCCTTGGTAGTTATTGACATATTGACTTTCCTCGCTTTGATCATCATAGTACTCATTCGAATAACCACCACCATCATTGTTGTTGTCAAATTGCTCACAATTACCTTGAGGTTGTTGTTGCCCTATTTGCCTCCTTTTTAACATCGAAACACCTTCCATTGCGTTGACTTGGCGCGGGTTTTGGACTTGTTGCAATTGCGCCTTCGCCAATTGATTCATAGTTGTTGTAAGCTCGGAAATAGCTTGGCCATGATCGTTCAATTCCTTGTGCAAATGGATGATCGTGGGGTCACCTTGGGGTACATTTGCTCGGCTTTGCCATGCCGAAGAGGTGTCGGCCATTTGATCAAGTACATCACATGCCTCTTGGTAAGAAGTTTCATAAAGTTCCCTCCGGCCAATTGGTTCACAATGCACAGATTCGTGGTGTTGATGCCCCGATAAAAAGTTTGTTGTATCATCGCCTCAGTCATATCGTTATTAGGGCACTCCTTCAGCATCTATATCTTTCCCATATCTCGTGCAAAGGTTCCGTTGGCATTTCCTTGAAAGCTAGAATCTCATCCCGAAGAGCCGTCATATGACTTGGAGAAAAGAACTTGGCAATAAATTTGTCCGCCCATTCATCCCATATGGTGATAGAATGATTGGGGTGCCTTTCTAACCAATCCAACGCTTTACCCTGAAGAGAAAACGGGAAAAGCCTCAATCTCAATGCATCCTCTGACACGTTTGTTTGCTTGCTGCCCCAACATGTATCTACGAACCCCTTCAAGTGCTTGTATGCATTTTGATCGGAGGCGCCCGTAAAATATCCTCGTTGCTCGAGCAAGGTCAACATGACATTTGTGATTTGAAAGTTCCCCGCCCGGATTCGGGGAGCAACGATGGCACTGGCATATCCTTGATTTGGTAGAACTCTTGGGACTACTCTTGGCGGTGGCGGAGGAGGGTCTGGAATAGGATTGTTGTCATTGGCCTGACGGCCTCTACATGGAGCTGGAGGTACGGGAAGCTCATCATGATCAATATCTTCTACCTCTTCCCCCGCCATGGCATTGCCAAGAGGGTCATTAGCATTTAAAGCCAAAGTACCTGAGTGATTGACACAAACAAAATTAGTAAACAAGAAGGAAAGAGAAGCAAAACACAAAACGAACTAAACAGATAGTCAACACCGTAAGCTCCCCGGCAACGGTGCCAAAAAGCTGATCACTGCCAACTCGACACTACACCAAGGTAGGAAGAGCGGGTTGCAATAGCTTTTACCCGAATAGTTGTCGGGATCGATTTCCACAGGGAGCTAGTAGTGGAGTTGGATTTTCTATCTAGTCTAGAGATGTGTTTGAGCTCCTTATGTCACTTCAAACATTCTTGGTTTTTGATTTTATAACTAATATGATAAAACTAATGATTAACGCTAAATTATGCTACTAGAATATTAAAGTTGTATCTAATGGAAAGGAAGGCACTAGGGTCGTGGCATTACCTAGGTGGCTAATTGACGGGTAGATGTTACTAAGGATAGATTGACATATTTGGGGCTTATACTATAACCGTTGCACAATTGTACCCACTCTCACACCTCTCGGTAGAGAGAGTGATTTTGCCCAATTGACTCTCTCGAGACCAATTGGGTAGGCCAATTCGATCAAGCAACTAGAGTTCAAGTAGGGTGATTACTCTCTCGAGATTTAACCCGTTAATTGGGACTATCATTTCTCATGAGTCCATCCCAATTCCTTGTTGGGTCAATTTTGGGGTCATAAAATCTCTTTCTCAAGAAGACTCAAACCCACAAAGCTTGAATCAGTGTTTGCAACCACCAATTCTTAAATAAAAACATAAAATCAACCCAAATAACAATCACCCATAATCAATCTAACCCTAGATGGCAACACCCATCAATTACCCACACTAGGGTTGAGCCACAACCCTATCTAATAGGTTTAGCTACTCATGCTAGATACAGAAATTAAAGAAATAGATGAAGAACTAAGCATATTAATTGATTACTGAGAAGAAACTACAATAATCTATTGTTAATGAAGAGCAAAAGTGCCGAAAATGGCTACAAAAGTGAGTCTCACGGGCGCAGCTAAGTCTGGAATATATAAAAACTGGCCTAAAAATGGTAAAATGTCCTATTTATACTAGGCTGGAAAAACTGGAAAAAAAAAACCCCTACGGGGTCAGTGCAGGCCGCGCAAAATGGACCGCGGCCGCACTGGCTCTTGGACTTCTCATTTCTGCTTCTCTGAAGTTGGGGACCGCGGACCGCGTGGAAGTGCACTGCGGACCGCGTGGAAGTGCACCGCGACCGCGGTGGCAGTTGACGCGGCCGGACAAAAATGAGCGCGGGCCGCATTCCTTGGAATTGGCAAAATGTGAGCTCTCTGAATCTCTGCTCCGCGGACCGCACAAAAGTGTAGCGCGGCCGCGGAGCCTGACCGCGGACCACGTCAATCGTACCGCGCCCGCGTTGCCTCCAGCTTGAAAATGCCAACTCTCTGAACCTCCTAGTGCGGCCGCATTCACCTTTGCGCGGTCCGCACTAGGTTCTCTTTTCCTCAATTTACTTAGTCTTTGACACTTGAGCAGGTTTCACTCCTTTTTTAGCCGATCTTTGACATTCGTCGCTTTGTCGATCAAACCTGCAATCAAGCACAACTTGTGAGCATTTTGAGACTATTTTGTAGCAATTTATAACCAAAGCATAGGCAAGTTGGGGCATAAAACATGTTAAAATCCCGACTTATCGAGCATCCTTCTTCAGCAGCTTGAAGATAGGCTCACAAGTTGTCGTGAGCTGTGCAATGAACCTGCTGATGTAGTTCAACCTCCCTAACAGACTCATCACCTCAGTCTTGTTCCTTGGAGGTGGCAATTCTTGGATAGCTTTGATCTTTGACGGGTCCAATTCAATACCTCGACGGCGATGGAACACCAAATGCGCACTTGGCGGGGTTAAGCTTAAGATTGTACCTGCGAAGCCGCTGGAAAATTTTTCTTAAATCTCTGACGTGGTCAGACTGCTTCCTGGACTTATGGTCACATCATCCCTGTAGATCTCGATCTCCTTGTGTAACATGTCATGGAATATGGTCGTCATTGCCCTCATGTAAGTTGCCCCAACATTTTTCAAACCAAAAGGCATGAGCCGGTAGCAATATGTTCCCCATGGCGTGATGAATGCCGTCTTTTCCACATCTCCCTCGTCCATTACGATCTGATGATAGCCCGCATAGCAATCCATAAAAGACCCAATCTCATGCTTGGCACAATTATCAATCAAAATGTGAATATTTGGCAGTGGGAAGTTATCCTTTGGACTTGCTTTGTTAAGATCGCGGTAATCAACACAAACTCTGGTCGTGCCATCCTTCATTGGTACTAGCACAACATTAGCTAACCAAGTGGGATATCGTGTGACCCGAATGACCTTTGCGTCCAACTGCTTGGTGATTTCTTCCTTAATCTTCACACTCATGTCGGTTTTGAACTTTCTCAACTTCAGCTTGACGGGAGGGAATGCCAGGTCAGTGGGCAATTTGTGAACCACCAAGTCGGTGCTTAGACCCAGCATGTCGTCATATGACCATGCAAAAGTATCTTTATATTCAAACAGTGCTTTGATTATCTCTTCCCTGATTTGTGGTTCAAGATGGACACTTATCTTAGTTTGTCTGACATTATCTGGGTCCCCTAAATTGATTGCTTTCGTATCATTCAGGTTAGGCTTGGGTTTTTCTTCAAAATGATTTAATTCCTTACTAATCTCTTCAAAGGCCTCATCCCCATCATATTCTAATTCATCATCGCACTCTATTTCTTGAANCATATGAATCACGACAAGCGTAGTCGTAGGAGATAAGTGAACGTAAAATAAAAAGTAAAATACTTATTTTTTGTTTTTTTTTAATTTTTCAATAAAAAAACTAAAGCAGACATGCTGGTTACAACGACTTTCACTATAGATTCTATGCAAGAAAATTAACAAACTACAACTGAAAATAAAAATACAAACTCCAAATTGGAACAAACAAACTACTAAAGAAAACAAAAATACAGACTCGAATAAAACTCATGAATACATAAGTGCTTCAATTGCTCTTGGGGCCCGCGGGACATCAGTCGGTCTCGCCGCGGGCCTATGCGCCATATCTTCTTGAAGGCAAAATCGGTCATCCATGATCTGTCGGACAAAAATCATAACGGATGCGAAGAACATGGACCTGGTCATGTCCTCACACTCACTGTATTTCATCACTATGTAGTCTGTAATGCTCTTAACTCTTTCTCTAATAATAACCTTCTCTTGAAGCAACCGACCAATCTGCTGAGATCTAGCTCCCAAAATTTGTTCAGTTGTATGATTCTGCTCTTGAAGCTGCTGCAAGTCTTTTTCTAGCTGTGACATTAGGGCATAGCAGTGTTCTCTTTCTGCTTTGAAATCTTTTGCCTGCTTAGTCATTTTGTTCTCAAGGACGGTGATCTTTTTCTTCAACCCCACGACTTCATTGTCATATTTCTCTTTTAACTGTTGAACCAAGGCGCGCTCGTTCCTCCGCATTCTTAGCCCAATTTGTTCGAGGCCCCTTCTTAAGTTCACCCTATGACGTTTTGCAGATTCAAAACCATACTCACCCACCTTCCGCCTAACGTTAATCGTATATGCTTTTTCTCTTTTGCACTTCTGGCAGGGTTTGCGGTGCTATTTTTCATTTTCCCTGAATTTGGGCTCCGGTAGGGCTGTCATTTTAACTTTGGTAGCTTTTTCTTTCTCGCCTCATTCGCGGATCGGCTTGCAAACCATTCCTCAAAATTGAAGATCGCTTGGACTTGCTTGTTCCGAGCTTGTTTATGGTAGAACTATACTCATGTTCTGTTGGCTCAATCCAATCCCATTGCTCCTGGCGCTCCATCAGTGGAACTTGTTGGACAATAGGGCCTTTTTGCGGGTCGTTCGGGCTCTGATGGATTGGGATCTTTTACCATACCAAGCTGTGTAAACTGGGCTCCAACTCACCTCTGGATAGATCTTCGTACCTGAGTCCTTGGGCGTCTAGGAACCTACATTGAGGTGTCAATATCGACGCAATCCCCTTTCTTCTGGAATAAACATGTCGATGACCTGCCGGACTTCAATCCCTTCATCCAACGTGGGAACAGTCTGGTAAACTACCTAGCTGGCGAGACTCTGTGCGGGATAAGGCTGAAAATGCTCCGGAGACCCTATCTAATAGAGAAACTATACCGGTCCGAATATAAATGATTTCAACTGACTAAGAGCCACCGAATGTTCCAGTCAATCTTGTTTGCAGTCAGGGAGCTCAGGTGTGCAAACCATGCTTTCGTACCTTGCAGGAATTTATGGCCCTCCATCCGTTGTTCATGTTTTTCAATGCATTCAAGACCGGTCATGCCACAGTTCATGTACCCTGGGCGGTGGCAAAGGTGTTCCTCCATCCAGAGTTGCAGAAGCATATTGCATCCTTCAAAGAACTTTCCCCCTCCTCGGCAGATGGTTAGAGCTCGGTAAATCTCCGCCAAGATCATCGGTACAATGGTGCCATTTGCCTTTTTAGTCATGAAATCGGCTATCCCCACAAGCCCCAACTCTATGTTTCCATCTTTTCTTGGACAAATCAAAACACCCAGGAATGCCACTATAAAAGCCAATCCTCGCCGAGTTTCCCACTTATCTTTGTTCCTCAAGTGAGTAAGACCGGTATCTGGCATCTCAATACCGCGGGGATTCCCATAATGTCGGTATAAGAAATAGAATGTACAGAATCCTTTGGCCAAATTTCCGTCTTGAACTTCCCGACTGATACATAACAAGTCCAGAAACTTATGAGGAGTCACTGTTCTACGTGCCACCGGGTATTGCTTTCTGAGATTCCCTCTGAAGCCGGCGTAGCCCGCTATTTCCTCAAGCGTAGGACTTAGCTCAAAATCAGCAAAATGGAACACATTATGTACTGGGTCCCAAAAAGGTATCAAAGCCTCAATTATATCCTTCCTCGGCTTAATCTTCAGAAGCCCGACAAGACCACCCAAAGCTTTTATCACAATTTTTCTACTGACCTCCCCAAAATTATGCCACCACATATGTAGTTCTAAGGGGATCTCGCGGACTGATAAAGGTTCATTTTCAATTGTGCTCATCCTGCACATTTATTTAAGGTGATTGATTAAAAAACTGTGATTTACTTTGCCTAAAAAAAACACCCATTTCACAAAATTGGAACAAAACATTCTTGCGAATACAGCTCTTCAGCACCTCAAGATAATAAAAAACAATTTTAGGTCTGCTTTTGTTAATCAACCAAAATTTTGAAAAAGGACCCTAGGTGGCTATTCTCGCGAAAACAGCCTTCCGGCGCCTTTTCGGGCACTTTTGGCTATTTTGGACAAGAATGGCGCCACCTAATTTATTATGACAAAACAGCGACACTTCATATTTTTTGGGTTATTTTTTGCAAAAGTAGTTGGACCCGATGAGGGTTGCCTATGTATCCCACATCCGGTGAGAATCAAACTAGCCTAGTGCGGCCAATATTGACGCAACAGAAAACATCAACTTTTGAAATAGCCTTCTATTTTTCTGAATATTTCGGCAGAGTTTCGGAGTATTTTGGACACCAGGTTTTTTTCACAGGCGGGTAATTTCCTCTCTCTCACCTCAACTCGGTTTTTCTCAGTTTTCCCTTATTCTAGAAGCCGATCAACATGCAGTCCGAATTAAATAAATGCGGAAGTAGCAAGCAAAATGCATCAGGATGGTCTTTTGATTTCAGGTGCACCTGTCCTAGACGGACCCAACCCCTGTGTTGAGTCCCCAAAGTCAAATGCATGTGATGCAAACAAGCGTTCCTACTAGGGATTCGTCATGAGGTTTTGTTATACTAGGTTTAGAACCTGGGTGTATTGTTCTAGACCTGGCTTACCCGAGCGGACAGCTCGAGCCGAGGGGGCAGTGTACCGGGAATACAGAAGCTTCACCGGCTTTGCAACTTGTCCGAGCCTCGTTCTAAAATTGGGATATGACTCTAACAGAAGAGAAGCTACACAAAGTGCACCTTTCTCAAATGATTTAGAAGACTCAGAGAGAGAAGGGATTCGTAACTATTGATATACATTTCAACAATATCAAAGCAGTAAAAAGCAACATTTACCACATTAGGCCCAATCATGTAAATAAAATAAGATAATAAATAAAGCCAAATATAACAATTATTCTAAGCTCGAATTCTTGAATCCTGAACCAGAAGTTCTGGATTCTAATCCCCAGCAGAGTCGCCAGAGTTATCACACCTCCTTTTTCCTACCCCCGGGAGGGTATAAAGGAGTTTTTTCCAATTTTAAGTGACAATCAAAACGGGATTTATTTATTAAAATTCAGAGCCGCCACTTGGGATAAATTATAGTGTCCCAAGTCACCGGTTTTTCATCCCGAATCGAGAAAAGATTGACTCTGTTTTTGCAGTCCGCGAACACAGAAATCCGGGTAAGGAATTCTGTTAACCCGGGAGAAGGTGTTAGGCATTCCCGGGATCCGTGGTTTTAGCAAGGTCGCTCAACTGTTATATTGGCCTATTATCGGATTTTAATACTTGTTTTAGCCTATGGTATATTTTAACTTATTAGCCGCTTTTAATTAATTTTAGGAAGTTTCAGCGTTATCTAAACACATCTTGAACCACGCCACATGAAATGCACCCGCGGTCCATGATACATTTTATTTAACGTTGTAGAGAATTGGAGTTGGTTCACATGTAATGCACACCCGAGTTTAAGGAAATTAATTTAAGTTACGCGCCTAAAGCAACTACGCACTTTCAAGTTCGCGAGGGCCATGGAAAATTCAACTAAATGGCACACCTTGATTTCTAAAGGATTAAAATTAATTAGGTGAGGGCCATGAGCTTTGAGGTTTTATTTGGCATGGCACGCCTCGAATTATTCTAACAAAAGGGTTTCTAAACTTAATTTTGAGGGCCATAAATATTGGGGTTATTTAATATGGCACACCTCAACTAATTAAAGGACCTAGCCAATTGGTTATAGGACAAAGGAATTTCCAATTATTTTGAAGTGAATGTTTAAACTCAACTTTAATAACCAGTAAGCTAACAGTACATTAAACCAAAGTTGAGTTGCTGAAGGAGCCCAGGCGGGCTGTGAGCCCAATAGCCAACTGCCCATTACATGAACGAGCATGATGACACAACTGGGCTCATTCACAAAGCCCATATCGAGGATCTGCCTGTCAAAATGAAATGTGGCACAACGGGGCCATGCTAATAGCCCAGTTCACTGATATAAGCATTAAAATTTGAAGGTAAACTACATTGTTATGAAGATTTAGAGTTTGAACAAACACCAACGACCTTGAACCAATGCAAAGCACATTCTTGATGCTAACATACATGCTGAAATGAAGTTACAATTCCTGATTATTAACAGCTCATATGCAGGTCGTTTCATCATTTAAAGTCACCAATTCGAATTTCCAGCAAGAAAAAAACAATCTAAAATTTCAGAAAGACTTCATTTATTAACAATGGACTTGGAACTGCCTGACTCTAGACCTTGAAAAGAAAGCAAACACTGGCGGATTTCACCTAAACCAAATAAGAGATTTTCTAGTATTGCAACATAGCACACTTCATGCTCAAAGAACAACCAATCTTCTGCATCTTAAAGTCAGAACTACTACTAATCAACATTGAAACTAAAACACTTAGTGGCTTCAGTAGAGTATTACAGCCATTCAAATCAGCTATCAAAATACAGTAACATGCACTGAATTTGTTCAAACGCCTAAGCCAACATCTAGAAGAGGTAACTAACCACAAGTTAATTAACAAGGCTCACATGTCTAACTTCTGAACACAATCTCACATTAAAACCAACAGTACCAAAAGCATGGTTAAATATATCTAACAACACTCTTATTAGCCCATAACTCAAACCATACTAGACCAAAATACTCATTCACTTTAAAAATGCTTTAATAATAACTTAATGAACACATAACCACATAACAAGACTAGATGAATACAGAACCAAGCAATCTAAAATAGACTGCCAGAAAACATGGTATCTTCCCATTTCAACATGTCATTTGAGGTCGAATGATTACCTGGTTACAACAAAGATAAACAAAGAGCTTTGAGAATCAACTTAAAGCAACACCAAGCTTGCAAGTATCGCAGCAGAGATCAGTAGTTAAACCAAATCAAACAGCTTCAAAAATCCAGCAATTTCAGCTCTTTAAACCATTTTTACCCAGATAAAACAAGAGTTCTTTGAAGCTTTTTTAATTCCAGTTGAAACTCAAGATTAGGGAGCAACTTCAGAACCAATTCCTACCCCAAAATATGCAGAAATTTCAATGTATTTTCAGAATAACTTCTCTCAACCATTTTTTCTTTTTCAATATTTTTGGAGTGTTCAAAGTTGCTTGAAAATGAAGGGAAAGAGATCATATATAGGCATGCCTAAGGCAGCCCTAGTACAGCTAACTAATTCCCTCTCTACCCCTTCTTTCTTGGTTGTTTTTAACCTTTTTAAACTTTAAAAAAAATATTTGAAACCCTCAGCTCACATCTTATCCTCTAGAACCTTCTATGCTAATAGAAAATGATTCCCTCAAACCTCAAATCCCTAAATTGACCCTTGACACCCCTCTATTTACCCTCAGGCAACCAAAATTGGGTCAAGTTATCCCAAGACCCATCCTAAACCCATGGGTCTGTATACTACAACCCAAACTTACAACTTCAGACCATCAATCAAAGAGCATTGAAGCTCAAATGACCCGGGCTGTTCAGGTCAAACGAAAGAAAAATGCAGGGAGGGAAAAGAAACGAGTCTTAGAGAACTCAAATGATTTAAACAAAAAAGAAAAAAACACTTAATCAATTTAGCAATAATTCGAACCTTATAAACCAAACCCGGGTAAAACCAAACAAATGAATCAAACAAAATAAATAGGGAACAAACGACTTAAGATTATTTAACTACAATTATATTCTTAATGAACTATGTTAACGAGAATTCAACCGAAATTAGAAAAAAAATGACATAAAGAAAGAGAAACACATACTGAAGCTAACGGAGACTGAAGCTAACGGAGACAGGCATCGTTTAACAGACTTGCTGGTTTTTGGTCTTGCATGAGGCCGATGGGCTTCGAAACGAATTGAAGTCCATGCTAGTCACTCGTTCTCGAGGAGAAAAGTCGACTGGCATAAACTTCGAACCGTTATCGGCCCAGAAATGCTTGAACTCTGACAAGGGGAGCAAGATTAAGGTTCATGGAACTTTGATCTTTGATCTGAGATTCGACGAGCTAGGCTATGATTCGAAGGTAACGGATTGGAGATTTGGGATGAGGAGACGAAGAGGGTTACAGGGTGTTATTTTTTGGTGGATTAGAGCGGTGTAGGGCGGCGCCGCCGGTGGAAGGTCTTAGGGTGGCGTCTCTAGGGTTCCTGGGTTGAGAGACGAGAGAGATTGAGGAGTGTTTGGTTCCTGGTTGTTTCGGACAATATTATACGGGTTTAATGAAGCCTTCCTGGCCGTTGGATGATGGGAGATGAAGGGACAAGATCAATTTGACATAACTGAACTCAAAACGACGTAGTATCGCCCCCATACTACGTCGTTTCAAAGGTCTTTAATGACTAATAACTTGGACCGGGTACGGGGTAATTGGGCCTGGAGCTGAACGGATCTTGGGGACTGGGTTGGCATATTGGTCCAAAATCAAGGCAGCCTTTTTTATTTTAATTTCCTTTCTTTTTCAATTTTCAATTGTTTTCTTTTCTTTCTTTTTTCTCAAATTAATTTAAATACTAAATTAACTCTTAAACTAAATTAATTTACCAAATTAAGCTAATTACTCAACACAGTATTTTCAATAATTAACTAAATCCTAAATTACACGAAAAACTATAAAATTCAAAATTAAAGAGTTAAAATGCGAAATGAACTACTTTTGTTATTTTAATCATTCTTAAAAGACAACTAAATTACTAACTAACCTGAAAATGTAGAATTAAATCCTAAATGCAAATGCAATGTATTTTTGTGTTTTTCATGAATTAAAATAAAATTAAACATGCACAGACAACTGCAAACAATTAACAAAATGCTACAAACAATCTATGAAATTGCAAATAACGGGAAACATTTATTTTTCTTGAATTTATGGGAGTAATTAACATAGGGCAAAAATCACGTGGTCACAGTTCTCATTTTTCTGCTTCGCGAGCCTTTGAGGATAAGGTGGAGGTGGCCTTGGCAAAGGAGCCCTGACTTTAGGCACAACCGTTTCTGGCATGTCTATTAGGTGTTCCCTAGACGGGTTCACGTCATTCTGAGTTTCCACATCGGTATCTTGGATATCAATCCTCACTTCTTCATTCAAGTTCTCATCAATCACATTTTCAACCACCAAAGGGATCTCATCCTGTTGCAACTCAACTTAATCACTCAAAATTTCTTTTTGTTTGGAGGCATTCATATCACCGCCTCATCCACTTCCTATAGTTACCGCCATTGCATGCCCGGTTGTTCCCAACCTTTTGGTTGACTACCGTATTACTATATAGAGCCCTCTTAGGGAGAGTATTCAAGGATTGTGAGATTTGGCCTAATTGAACATCCAAGTTTATGATTGAAGTATTGTGGGATGCCAACTGAGCATCGGGGTCAGCATTCTTTTTCATCATCTGTTCAAACAACATTTCGATTCTCCCCATTTTGTTGTTGGATAAACTAGGACCTTGGGATGGAAATGGGGGTGGATTGTTTGGTTGTTGATACATCTGGGGCCTTTGAAAGCCTTGCCCCGGATTTCCCTGATTGCTATTGTTCCAACCACCCTAATTGTTGTTTCCACCCTAGTTGTTGTTGTTGCCACCCCAATTACCCTGATTGTTCTGGTTGTCCCAATTTGGATTTTGGTTGTTCTTCCCCCAATTATTGTTCCCTTGTTGTTTTTTATTTCCCTAATTGCCTTGGGATCTCCATTGTTGTTGTTCGTTAGAAGAATTACCCCTTTTTCCTTGATAGTTGTTCACGTATTGCACTTCTTCATTCTGCTCATCGTACCCATCATCTTGGAACCCACCACTATCTTGGTCATATTGATCCGAACTCCCTTGAATCTGTTGACCTCTTTATCTTCTTTTGTTCACTAATATGTTGACACCCTCCAAAGCATTTACTTGTCGTGGAGTTTGAACCTGTTGTGATTGTGCCTTTGCTAGCTGATTCATTGTTGTTGTTAGTTCTGCTATTGCCTTCCTATGATCATGGAGCTCTTTGTGCAAGTGAATGACCGTGGGGTCATCCTGTGGCACATTGGCTCGACTTTGCCAAGCGGAAGATGTGTCCTCCATCTCATCCAGTATCTCACAAGCTTGATCTTACGGTGTGTTCATGAAATTGCCCCCAGCTAGTTAGTTCACTATGCACTGATTTGTTGTATTAATGCCTCAGTAGAATGTTTGTTGTATCATTGCCTGAGTCATATCATTATTTGGGAATTCCTTCACCATAGTTCGGTATCTCTCCCATATCTCATGCAGTGGTTCGTTGGGCTCCGGTTTGAAGCTAAGATTTCATCCCTCAAGGTTTCCATGTGACCCGACGAGAAAAAATTTGCAATGAATTTATCTGCCAACTCATCCCATGTATGGATGGAGTGGTTGGGGAGTCTCTCCAGCCAATCCAATGCTTTCCCTCGAAGAGAGAAAGGGAATAATCTCAACCGCAAGGCATCCTCGGACACATTCGTTTGCTTGCTCCCCCAACATGTATCAACAAATCCTTTAAGTTGCTTGTAAGCTTTTTGATGGGGAGCACCGCTGAAATACCCTTGCTGCTCCAACAATGTCAACATCACGTTGGCAATTTGAAAATTGCCCGCCCGGATCCGGGGTGGAACAATTGCACTAGCATATCCTTGGTTGGGAAGAACTCGAGGTCAGCTCTAGGAGGTGGCGGGGGAGGGTCATGAATATTATCATTGGCCTGGTGGCCTCTCTTTTGTCCTTGAGGTACTAGAGGCACCTCATCTTCACCGTTATCATCAACCTTCAACCATGTTTTCAAGAGGATCATTGTTGTTGTTTGCCGCCATTTTGTACCTGAATTGGCGTCACACACAAATTAGTATCACGGAAGGAAAGAAAAACAATACACAAAACTATTTAGATAGATAGCCAAAATAGTTAGCTCCCCGCCAACGGCGCCAAAAAGGGATCGGTTCCAACCCTACACCACTACCAAGTGGCAAGAGCGATTGATGCAACTTTTACCCGAGAAAGGTCGGGATCGAATCCACAGGGAGCTACGACAATGTTTGGGATTTGGATTCCTGTCTAAACTAGCAGTGTGTAGTGCGTTTGATTACACTTCCAATCATAATTGTTTGTTTGTTACTTCTAATTTTATGCTAATGATATGCGAAATTAAGCTAAGTATGAATGCTTGTAAGGTTTTCTAAATGGTTAACGAGGCTCTAGGGAAGTGACTTTCTCCTAGGTGAATACTTGACAGGTCCTAAAGCCTAAGGCAAAGTTGTTATGCTTGGGATCGCGATATAGCCAATGCACGACACTACTCACTCTATACCTCCCGGTAGCTTGAGTGACTTTGCCCTAATTGACTTTCTCAAGACCAATTGGGTGTCAAAATTGTGCAAGCAATATAGGCTCAAGTCGGGTATTACTATCTCTAGATTTAACCCTTTAATTGGGGCAATCAATATCTTGAATACGCCCCAATTCCTTGTTGGACTGATTTTCCTAGACTCAAGCTCTCTTTCTGAAGAAGAGCCCAAATCAAAAAGGCACAAATTAGTGTTTGCAACCACTAATTCAACATGGAAAATACAAATCAGTCCAAATATCAACCACCCATAAACATACATGCCTTAAAACAGAAAACACATCAAATACCCACACTAGGGTTGAGCCATAACCCTAGCTAATGGGTCTAGCTACTCATAATAATGGAAGAAATAAGATATTTAGATGAAGAAAAACCCACAAAATATAATTACAAGCTAAGATTTGAAGATTCAATGTTAAACCAGCTATAAAATTACTCAAAATAGACTAAAACCGCCGTTCACGGCTCAGCTAAGATAAAGATACCCTTAAAATTTGAAAAAGAAGTATTTATACAAGGCCGAATTTTTTGGACAAAATACCCCTGACGGAGGTATCGCGGTACGCAAGAAATAGAGCGCGGTCGCAATAGGGCTTTTAGCTTCAATTTTCTGTTCACTGAATCCAGCCATCGCGGACCGCAATAAATGGACTGCGGCCGCGGTGGCTTCACTGCGGGTCGTGAGAAATGGAATGCGGCCGCGATGTCTTGAATCTTCCAAACTTCACATTCTCTGAATCCCTTCCCTGCGGACCGCAACAAATGGAATGTGGCCGCGATGTGGCTACCGCGGACCGCGTTGCTTGAACTTCAAAAATAGCATCCTCTCTGATCTTTGCCACTGCGGACCGCACTAAATGGACTGCGACCGCGGTGGGTCTATTGCAACCGCAGTGGATTTTATGCTGTAGCGGTGCTTTGACATTTCCTTGGTACTTGTGCGGGTTTTACTCTTTTTGAGCTGGTTTTGACTTCTTGTCACTTTTTGGACCAAACACTGCAAACAAGCACAGCATGTAAGCTTTCGGGATTACTTGTATACATTTTTAATCCAAAACTCAAGCAAAAAGGAGTATAAAATAAACTAGAATACCTAGTTATAACTTACTAAAGGAATAAACCCGCTCCCAAAGTTAAGGCGATATATCAAACTTGTAAGACACCTAAAAGGCATACCCTCGATATAGACGCCGAAACTACTTCACTCGGGACTGAAAGGCTCTGGCCAAATAAAAGTGACTATGGTCACAAGGTTGTACCAGCCAAACTAACGCGACTCGCGGACGCCCGACCGTCGCTACAAAATCACAGGCCTTCAATTATTTCGAATCTACTTCAAAAAGAACCGGTAAAACAGGCTACTCTCGACATAGGCAAAAGAGCTTCGACCACATCAGCTCCAAATTAGAGGGTTCGAGATACTCAGCCACCGAGACAAACCTCCCGAGGTGCTCGATCATCGCCATATAACGACTCATAATCAAGATTTTATCAAACCTTCGAAGAGTCAGGCAAACACAATCTCAAAAATCCTTAACGAGGGAAAAATAAAGCCTATATTAGAGGTCGCATCGACCCAAAGCGTAAGAGGCATTGTCCCCAGCTCACACAAAAGGTCGCATCGACCCAAAGTGTAAGAGCCATTGTCGCCAGCCCACATAAAAGGTCGTATCAACCCAAAGCGTGAGAGCCATTGTCATCAGCCCACATAAAAGGTCGTATCGACCCGAAGAGTAAGAGCCATTGTCACCAGCCCACATAAAAGGTCGTACCGAACCAATGCGTAAGAGCCTATGGGCCAGCTTAAAATTCAAAAACTTGAGGGTCAAATGAGCTCGAGTCGATACCCGACTCAGAGACTGAACTCAAAACAGTTGGCTAAACATGCCTAAGAGCTCGAACGCCGGCTTATACTAAAAGGTCACATTGGCCAAGCGCGTAAGGGCGTACGGGCCAGCCCAATGAGCCTCAGGGCCATACTATTAAATTAGGGATTCCTTCTAACTCAAAGACCAGTGCATCTGGATAAATTCTAGGCAAAAGGAAATGCAGAAGAAATAAAACAGCAAGGTTTCCTTTTATACACATATGCGAAAAAACACAAGCTCCATTTACAAACGTATTTTGAAAGTACTATATACAGAATCATAAAGTGAAATCTACATCCCCCTTGGGGACTATGGCCCATCGGCCTCATCTTCGCTATCCTCGGCGTCGGATAGAAGTAACCGAGCATCGTGTTCGTCCACCCTCGCCCGCTTCACCTCTTCCGAGAGGTCAAAGCCCCTAGCATGAATCTCCTCGACGGTTTTTCTGCGATACATACACCAAGCATATTCCTTGCTTCTGTCCTTGCAGTCAAGAGTCCTTCTCAACTCATCTTGAGCATCGGCAGCATCCTTCGAATAGACCGCCACCTTCTGTTCAACCTTAGATTGGCTCATTACGGCTTCAGCCCAGGAATCCACAACCTCGGCCTTTACCTTCAAAAGCTCAGACTTGAGCTTCGTAATCATATCTGTTCGAACCGAGTTATTATCATGAGCTAAGCAAAGTTGAACCTCAAAGGCGGAGGCTTTAGCCTTAGCACCCTTACCCGCTGAAGCCTGAACCTCCGTCTGAGCCTTTAACTCATCATACTCGCGCTTGGCTTGGCCAACTTTGTTCCGAAGGCGCTCCAGGTCCTCTGACTTTTTCTGCAACTGAAATAAACAAAACATTAGCCTCAGGAGCTAGAAGAAGGAACACACACTCACCCTGAACAAAAAATACCTTCTCCTTCAGGTAGCTCTCATAATTCAAGCTCCGACTCGCCTCATATCGTAAGCGTGCCAACTCGACTTCCCTTTCATCGCAAAGGAGCCTAAGGAATTTCTTCCCATTCATAGCTTTGCGCATCCTGGCCTCGCAAAGAAGCAGGTCAGACTTAAGCTTGTCAAAGGCCTGCAAAAGAAAACTCAATAAGGAAGGGAAGGCGCAACACTCGAAAGTCCTGTGCCAAAACTCACTGTGAAGAGAAGCCGCTGGGCTTCCTCGAAGGTTGAGCATGCATATGATAGTCTAGCCCCCTCAACTCCAAAAGAATCGACCCCGGTCGGTGCACGGTCACTCGGTGCATACGATCCCGGGTCTCGAGTATCCCTCGGAGTACCTTAAACCGAAAAAGAAGACAGCAGCAGAGGAGTGACCGCCTTTCCAAAACAAGAATAACGGGCGCAGCAAGCTCAGTCATACTTCCACTCCGGGCCCCCGATCCGGGTTCACCTTGCTTTGAGCACCGTCGCCCTGCAAAGGCATTTCTTGCTTATTGTTATCATTCGTTAGCCCAGAAGCTGGATATCCTTCTCCCTCTCTGAGAGAGCACGACCTCGCCTCGAAAGACTCCCCGATGCCTATAATAATAAGGTTAGTACGCAAAAAGAGAAAGTGCATTTCCAAATGAAAAAAGGGAAGGGAACAAATCGCACAGCATGTACCATGATGTTTAGCTTCCCATCTGCCCCCAGACAAAGCTCTCCACTTATGCTCATCGTAAGTCGAGTGGGTCGCCAACTCCCGAGCCCAATCCGGCAAGATTAAGACCTCGCACGGCATCCATGAAATTGCTGCAGAAGAGGAAAAGAAGGCACATTTACGGAACACACCTTCGCCATAATTAAAAAACTACGAAGGCACGAGTGTACCACTTACGTGTATAATTCCATTCCTCATGGAATGGCATAAACTCCACTGGAATAGTATTGACAGTCCGTACACGGACGAGTCGGTTCATCCACCCCTGATCTCCATCTTCTTCATCATCAACACTATCCGCCAAAATGACGGGCGAATCTGTGCCAAGGTAACCCGATACATTCGACAGAAGTCAAGCACAACCCTATCAAGGGGGCCCAGCATGAAAGGATATATGTACATATTCAAAAAACCCTCGGCACGGTCTGTGATGCTCTCTTCCGGGGAAGGTATCTGTAGTACTACATTTTACTCCCATCCACAGTCTTTCCTTACCAACTCAAGGTGTCCCTCTCCTATCGAAGAAGTAAACTTCAAGGTATGCTCCCGTTGATCCTGAGCATCGAGATACTTTTCTGACGAGAAGTCCCCTTTTAAAGCAAAACACCTCGAGTCAGGCCCGCCTGGCATCAGCGGCGCTCCGCCAACAAGGTGAGAACCGGAGGAGGAGCTCTCTCCTCCTTGGCGAACGGATCTTGATGTAGCAGTCATGACTTTGGTAAAATTAGAGTATTGGATCAGGAATTTGGGCAAGAGCGTTATTACTGAAATAATGAAGGGCCTAACGCAGGGAAAGAGGTTAACTACTCAGAATGGCGGAATCTCCAATAGGGCGAAGACGACCCTATATATGGAAAAAACAGCAACGATCCGCCTGCCTCAAAGGTCGATATAAAAAACTGGCCGAGATCACTCTGGGTAGATGTGGCGGCGGGATCACCACGGTCACTTCGTAGCCGTGTTATACACTTGACGATGCCATATGATCCGATCTCGAGGACCTCCATCAAAAAGAAGATAGGCTCCAAAATGCCATTAATATCACTACAAGTCCTGAGATGGTACCTGATCTCGAGGACCTCTACCAAAAGAAGATAGGCTCCAGGAAGCCATCGGCATCATTACAAGTTCCGAGATGGTACCCGATCTCGAGGACCTCCACCAAAAAGAAGATAGGCTCCAGGAAGCCATCGGCATCATTACAAGTTCCGATATTGTACCCGATCTCGAGGACCTCCACCAAAAACAAGATAGGCTCCAGGAAGCCATCGGCATCACTGTGCGTCCCGAGATGATGCCTGATCTTGAGGGCTCCTCTCAAGAAGAAAATAAGCGCCAAAACTCTATTCATATGGGCTTGGCCTCGGGATACCATCTAAACTCGGGTAAGCCCTCGTCTGGGATCTATCTGCAATGACTTAACTATCCACACCGAGTCCAAAACAAGTCCCCAGGTCGCTCGAGAAGTCCAAAACCCCCACTCAGGGACTTCCCCCGAAAGCCTAAAGGCTATCGTTATTCTTAGGCATCCGAGTAAGTCCCCCCCCCCCCCCGGCGAAGACTATCACGAGGTCTAAAAGGCTGTGTCTTGTACTGAAAGTTCAAAATCCTACTCTCATTCAACTCAAAGTCGGGATCCCAACGACCCGAGTTTATCAAACCCATCTAGGCTTAGTCTGAGGTATATCAAAGGGTTTTACGTGGAATTGAGTTAATCAATCAAGGGACGGAAGAAATGCTCGCACTCGGGGCTGGATATTCGCACCCATCGGTGGAGTCATGCATTCGGATTCTCCACAAATGCAGGTAATAGGAGATATAGCATAAATTAGAGACAAATTGAAGTAACATATTTATATTCATAAGCACGTGGTTACAAAAGCCCGCGAAGGGTCCTTACATATAATTACAAAAGCCCATGACGGATCCTTACACAGAAATAAAGAAGCACAAAGGTGCATATATAATTAAAACCTAGAGCCTAGCCTATTCTCCGGGGAGCATCCACGATGGCAGTTTCTTCGAGCGCCATCCCCTCCGGGGTCTCATCTCGGTCTTCCAAAGCAACATCTTCAAGGGAGAAGATGAAGAAGAGGAAAGTGACGCAGAAGAAGCAGAAAGGAATAAAGAAGTGACTGGGTGAAAAAACTGGCTAGTTTGGATTTCGCCAGCACTACTATTGTGAAGCCACTTCTTGAGACATTACACCGGTGTGAGATACAACAGTTAGTAGATAGTACCACCTCACTCCACGGAGAGCAAAAGGAGTAAGGCACCACACCAGGTAGTCGGGGGAGGTGAGCAGTAGTGTAAAGTCCAAACACCCTCCCGAGCAGCGGTGTAGAGTCCAAACATTTTCCTGAGTCGGAAGAAATCGGCCCCCCTACCTCGCCTTCTCGAGTCGACAACGACAGAAACAACAACAACAACAACAACAACAACAACAAGAATTTAGTGCAATCTCGCTCGGTAAAGGAAAGCCCTGGAAAAAGGCCATGGCATGACTGATGAGAACGCCGCCATGTAACCTTAAGACCGCGAGCCCCAAACATGGGATGTAACAACAGATGAGGATGAAGAGAAGAAAGGGGTGAGAGGCTATTGGAGAACATTTGAATGAAGGATCGGTTCCCGGAGACTCCCATTCATAGAAAGGTTGGCTGCGTAACCGACGGTGCCGTCATTATCTTTGAAAGATGTATCGACAGGTGCAATCAATACGTCTTTGGGAGCTGGACCGGCGGCGACGTTGTTGCTCTGAAGAATAAGAAACGATAATGCTTTGAGTGATTCTCGAAAGATGAACCAACGGGATGCCTCAATTATCGCAAAGGCTTACGTCATAAACATGACAGCATCACGAGAAGTTCGAAGAGTTGGGTATCAAAGTCGTTTCTCATCATTCCACTCTACGAAACGCGAGACTATCTGTATACGGCAAAATCGGAGGGTCCAATCTTCGGCCGTTACGATGGCTCTTGAGCACATCTCGAGAACTCAAGGTTGTGGTCGAGGCTGACCTCCGAAGGGCTATTGGCGCTCAACCTCGAGGCAGTACAAACCAGTGGTTATAATGGGAAAGTGGAGTGTTCTCAAGGCACATAACTAGAGCTGACAAAGTCTGGTGGGCTAAGTTCAGACCTGAATCATGGCGCAGATAGCTATCCCATCTCCATATCTTTTTAATAAATGTATTTGGACTATGTTAGGGTTTCTCCTAATATATAAAGGGTATCCTTGTCACTTTGTAAAGATCTGTTGCTCAATACTAAGAAACACACAAACATTCTCTCTGCTATCTAACATATTCTCTTGATTTCATTACTTCATTTATTGCTTATATTCATTTTTTTTCTATTTATTGTTCTTCATTTATTGCCGATCATTGGTCATAAAGAGCCATCATCATAGCTCTCGCAACTGTTATCTCCCCCTCGACTGCCCCGAATCGGCCATCCAGCTCGATCCCGAGATCTTGTTATCAACAGCTCGAGGCCTCCGATCTGCAACTGTTTGGTTCGATTATCCTGCCATCTCTAAGCTATAGTCCTGATTTCCAACCCTTTACTTAGCATCTATCGCATTACAACTAGCACAAAAATACATCACGTATTTTTAGAACCTCATAATAAATTTAATTGTTATTACCATTTTCACGGTAAATATGTCTATATTCTTGATTCCCCATGAGAATTATTATTATCTTCTGTTCATGGTTCTCAGAATAATGTGCAGTTGAAAGAATTTATCCGAAAGGAATATTGAGATTTTTACGTATTTTTCATGCATTTTACCCATTTATACATGTGCATCGACCCATGACCAGATGGCATTATATACGTGTATATATGTAAATATATGTATATGGGATATGGGCAAAGGTTACGCCGTTATATATGCACCACCACCTGAGCAGCTGGTATATATTGATGATGTTGCCCACAGTGGCCGAGACGATATGATGGGATGCCCTCAGTGGCTTGATGATATTATGTACACTCATACCTATGCATGACACAACATTTATACGCATGTGCATGACATTATAAATATTTCGGAATTTACAAGTTATTAAGATTTAAAGATGTGTTTCTTTATTCCATGATTCATCTATGTCTTTTACGTACTAATTTTCATGCCTTACATACTCAGCACATTTTTCGTACTGACGCCCTATTTCACGGGGCCCGTGTTTCATTCCCTCAGGTGTAGGTAGGCAAGCTGACGGTCCCCTTCTTAGGGTTCCTGATCAGCGAGAGTTGGCGTGCTCCACTTGATCCGGAGCTGCTTTTGATTTTGGTACGATACGTTTATATATATATATATGGGTATAACGTGGCTCAGTCCCATCTTTGTAAAGTTATGTTTCTATTAGAGGTTTGTAGACAATATGTCTAGTTGGGTTGTATGTGGCCTTGTCGGCTTTTAGTTTTGGATGTATAGTTGTCTATAGCAGCCTTGCCGGCTCGCCCACTGTGTTCTGCATGTATACATACATATGCCTTTTTGGCAAGTTTCCTTCATGTATGTTATTTTTGTAATTCAGCAGATGTCATTCAGGTTCATAACTTAGACGTATGCTTAGGGGTGTTTGACAGGGAGGACTCACGCACCCGTCGCGGCCCATTGGTTTGGGTCGTGACAAACAACCACTGAATGGCACTTCCCTCAACAACAGCAGTTCGAAGTCAACAAATCCGGCTCGATGCAGAACACACACCCATATTGGGTCTACCAATGAACCCGAAGTCATCTCTGGTCCCCCATGATAGATAAATAACCCTCTGAAACTCTACCATGACTGAATCACAACATATACTAACCTCTGACTAATCCTTGGCTACATTTTCACAGTCCACAGCCACGAAACAATTTACTCACGAGAAATCTGGGTCTCCAAATCCATAGAATATACGAATACCATCTATGATCTGAACTGCACCGCCTGAATGCACATACTTCTCCAATTACACGGTCATCCCACGAGGATTACCTCTAAAATTCTTCTGCCACAAAGAAAAACTTGAACTCCAACAGTCGGTCAAGCAACAGAGAGCCCCAATAACAATAAAGTAACCATAACTCAAACACATCACCCCTTTTCTGAATGTATACTCTCATCAAACCATACCAATTTGTAATATCATTTACCTAGTCATCTGATTTTGTCCATACTGCCTATGAATTTTTGTCCTTCCTTTCAGATCTGAACTGTGTCCTTACACATGCAATCTCATTCCTACACAACATACCACATATATCATGCTGTCCTATGACAAATGTGAGAACTTCATAATTTACTCCAAGTCACAAGAAACTACGTACTCACTACCCAAGAACTTTCCATTTGATCCCACCTAGAAGAATATCACTATACATCACATGTTCCTCACGCCAGTAGAAAATATAAATCTCTAACCGTGGTAGAAACCATCAAGAACTCTCCGAATCCCATTTGCACAAAACCAAACCATTAGGACTGAATCCTTCTATCTCAACCAAGCTACGCAGGTCGCCGAAAACCCAAGAGCATTTCACGAAACACCTGTAGAAACTCATTACCTCATAAGCACCCAAAGAGCTAATCATATCACTTACCATGCCGATCCAACATACTACCAAACTGTCCTATTTATCTGAGTTCCTTCTGAATTACCTTCAAATTGATACTTCTCCTCGCCATAATACCACACCTCCCTATGGCTCATAAGCAACTGAATACTCTCTTAAATATACCCAAAAGTACCGTATTCAAAATACTTTACCCTAAAAAGACTTGCTGCGAATCTAAAGCCATTACCTTCACCTTCCTAATATTGATATGTAGAATCCATAATGATATAGAAATGCCACAAGTCTTGACACCCTCCAATGTAAACCTCAATTTCTAGCCAAATACACATCCTGAAGATCCCCAAAATGTTACATATAAACCTTTAATCCATTAGAACCATTCTCGGGAGTCATCTACTCTACTCAAGTCTCAATTAAACTTATCAAATGAACCGGACGACTTGTACCCCATTAGTACAGCAACACCTAAGGAAGTAACCCATCCTTCTAAGTAGTCGAGCGATTTCTTATTCCATACACGTTACATCCCTTACAACAGCAACTAAGTCATCCAATGTTCCTCATATATCCATAAAACATAACACAACCCTTATCTAAACTTCCCTTTACTCGAGTTATCCTCGATCCCAACCTCTGTAAGCTACAACTGATTCACTAGTATGCCTCAAATTGAAACCAATACAACACATAACCGTACAATCAAGTGATTAATAGAAGACTCCCCCACTTGGCTCAAAGCCATAGATTAAAAACACAATAACTCACGATACCCATACTTTATTACTGCCAAACTGTCATAGTGAGATTCAACTAAATCCTTCATAAGCCCATGCAACACAACCCGCCTAATACGTCAAATCATTGCAATCTCGCATTCACCCTCGTAACAGTCAAGACAACTCTGATACACGATCCAAACTCAAACTGCAGCACATATAATTAACTGGTAAAAGAGGACTGGCTACAAAAAAACATAGGGATCACACGCCCCCAGGACACTTAATCTTCATGTGTCTGAACTCATCTCACGATATGAAATCTACTTCACTCCCCAACTAAAAAAATGAAAAGATCCTTCAACACACCCATAACTCTGGGCTATACATCAAACCAAGATGGAAATCAAGCACCAAATTGTTCTTTCTACACCTCAAGCAGACCCTTCTCGTCACATTCAAATCATATGAACACATCTCGTAGTCACATCATACCCATCACGTAGCCATACCGTCATCACTTCTACTAATAGGGACACTACCGAACATATAAATCCAAAAGCACGCACTCACACAATCAACACCTCAGTGCTCAAGCTACAGTCAAAACCCGGCCTCAAGTCCTCCATACTGGTCCAATATCAACACACAGAAATCACATCTCGTACCTGTCACACCTCCTTTTTACTACACCCCGAGGGATATATAAGGGAGTTTTTCCACTTTAAGTGACATGATATGATATGGGATTATTTATTAATCAGATTCGCCACTTGGGATAGTTTATTTGGTGTCCCAAGTCACCGGTTTATTTGTAATTCCCAGATCGAGGAAATTCGACTTTCCTTTTGAAGTCTGCAAACCAGAAATTCTGAATAAGAAATTCTATTAACCCGAGGGAAGGTGTTAGGCACCCTCGGATTCCGTGGTTCTAGCACGGTCCCTTAAACTATCATAATTGGCCTATTATCTGATTCTAATACATGTTTTAGCCTATGGTATAATTTTAAATTATTAACCGCTTTTAATTAATATTTAGGAAGATTCAACGTTATCCAAAATGCGTCTTTGAACCACGCCACATGAAATGCACCCGCGGTCCGCGACACATTTTATTTAACATTGTTGAGATTTGGATTTGGGTCACATGAAATGCACACCCGAGTTTAGGAAGGTAATTTTTTAAAATAGCGCGCCTCAAGCAACTACGCACTTTCAAATTTGCAAGGGCCATGGAAAATTCAACTAAATGGCACGCCTCGATTTCTAAGGATTAAAATTAATCAAATGAGGGCCATGACTTTTGAGATTTTATTTGGCATGGCACGCCTCAAATTATTCTAACCAAGGATTTCTAAATTTAGTTTTGAGGGCCATAGCTACTGGTGTTATTTAATATGGCACACCTCAACTAATTAAATGAAAACTAGTTATTTAAGACTAAAAGCATTGAATCTTTTCTTTTAAGCGGATGATTTCAACTAACTTAACCCTTAACAAAATTAGCATTAAAAAGGTCAAGTATTCAATTACTTGGAAAAACCTAAACATGCGGCAGGCCCAAGTGCCATTTGCAAGATCACACGGTAAAAACCAAAGAAAGGCCCACATCGAGAGCAGAATATACAGTAGTAATTAGTCTAAATGGGCTGAAATCGTGGCCTAGCTATGAGACCTTAGGCAAAAGCTTTGAAAACCAAATTATCACAAAGGTGCCTGGAGTTCAAATAACTCGTTAAACATGAATACGCATGGTAATTGAGACAAACATACTTAAACTGAAATGCTTAATTTGAAACTGGGCCATTCAACTTGGCAAGTCTTAGGGCAACTGAAATGCTAAAACAGAAGGCATGCATTAACAAGTCGAATGAAAAAGAAAACAGAGGAAAACATCTAGTAAGTATGGAGATCTTCATTTCTTCAAAACAAACGAACCATTCTTACATGTGCAGAATCAGAAATATGTATTGGATATAGCAAACAAAACCAAAAATAAAGCTTGAGATCAAGGGAAGCAGCAGTAGCAGAAGGCAGCAATGTAACAGTAAAATCAACTCAAGGCAACGATAGAACAGTGATAGAACAGCAAATCAAAACCCAGATTCAAGCCAAACTCAAACCATTTCTCAACCCAGAAGTATGACTATGGGATTTTCAAAATTCCAACTAGAAAAGAGAATCAGAAACCCAGAAACCAAGCAGAATTCGAGCAGTTTTCAGTATTTTTGGAACTTTGTAAAAGAACTCAATGGCCTCTAAAATTTTGGTCTCTTTTTTAGTCTCTCAATTCCTAAGAAATCTCCCTTGTGTGTGACGAAAAACTTCCTTTATAGGCAAGTCTTAGGGCAACAGAAATGAGTTTTAGTTTTGCCTTTTATTCATTTTGCCGTTTTCGTTTTTGCTCTTATGTCCTTAGTTTAAAAATCAGTTTTTCAATTTAGTCCCAATCCTACCTTCCTAGAAGTTTTCCTATTCAGTTACAAAAGATTCTCCTACTTAAATTTCCTAATTTAACCTTTGAACCCCTATTTTTTTCTTCAGGAAACCAAACGGGTCAAACTGACCCAAGGCAAAACAGACATGGGCCTTCGAAAAACCCGGGCTAATCCCTTCTTTGGCTTCTGATTTTCAAAGCCCAAAAACTCAAATCCGACTAAAAAACCATAGAATAACAGACTAAACAAAGTTGCCAAAGTCAGCATTCTTTTCTTAAAAAAAAAAAGAAATAAACAAAAACAAAGACTAACACGAAAATTAAAGGCAATATGCACTTAACATGTTTTCTTTTCTTTTAACTTCAAGCATGCAAACAGAAATCAATTCTAACAAAATGAAAAATAATAAAGAAAATAAAGGATGAAATAGAAGGAGATGGAGGCGAGAAATAAACATAAAAAATGAATAACAAAAAAAAGTACCTAAAGGGGACGGTTTGGACCGTAAGAACTGAGAAATTCTTCAACGCCTCCAATTCTAGCCGATATTGACATTAATCGTGTGTTCTCGTTGAGAACACACAAATAAAATCAAACTCGACTCCAATCTTTGCCGATTAGGCAGATTTAGGATTCTAGAGTTCGGAATTAGATTCGAGATTCGAAGAAACCTAGGGGGATTCGAGGGAAATGGGTTATGGATTGGGAAAGAGGGGACTATGGGGGTTTCACGGTGTAGATTTGGGGTGGATTGGGAGCGGCGCCATCACCGGCGAGTGGAAAATTCGGGCGGCGGACTAGGGTTAATGGACTGGTCTCTAAAGAGGGTGAAATGGGAGATGAAACGAGGGGGGGTCAAACCCTTCAAACAGTTTTATACTGTCAAGCCCCTCAGTTCCCGTCCGTTCGATTGAGGGAAATCAATGGCTCAGATTAAAAGACCTAAACGGTGTCGTTTGGTCATAGAGAATAACGGACCGGGTAGGGGAACGGTTCTGGGCCAGTTTTGAACGGGTTAAGGGGTGAAATTAATTGGGCTTGGGGATATTTAATTAAAAGAGGCCAAAATCCTTATTCTTTATTTCCTTTTCTTTTCCTTTTCAATTTCTTTTTAATTTCTTTTTAATTTCAAATCCTTTTTGTTTTCAAAAAATAAAAATAAAACCTAAATTAATTCCTAACCCAAATTATACTACCAAATTAGGTTAATTACTAAAAATAATATTTACAAAAACTAATTAATTACCAATTTAAAAGAAAAACTACAAAATTCAAAGCTAAAAATTAAAAAATGCAAAAATGAGTTATTTTTGGTGATTTTTCCATTTTTATAAAACAAACTAATTTACTAATTAATCTAAAAATGTAAATTAAATCCTAAATGTAAATGCAATGGATTTTTTTGTATTTTTTATGAATTAAATAGGATTAAACGTGCACACAAAAATGCAAACAATCAGAAAAATTCTACAATAATTCCTAGAATAACAAATAATTAAAAGAAAAAAATCTATTTTTTAGAATTCTGTAGGAGTAATTAATGTGAGGCAAAAATCACGTGCTCACAGTTGCCCCTCTTTGCTCGGAGACACGAAGGGTTTTCGGGCAAAGATAAAATGAGCCATTATGAGGAATTTTTGCCCGTTTGACACTCCGTGAGAAGTATTTTTAGAAAAAGCCTGACCGAACCTTGCTTCAGAGGTTGCCTACATATCCTTGGCTATAAAGGAATCAGGTCAGTGTAGTTCTAGATGTTTTGGTAGTTGGGACTACCAGGAAGCTGTGATTTCACTGTTGTTGCTACTGCTACTGCTTGCTGAACTCCTTATTACACCAAAATGGAAAATAAACGAGCTAAACTAGCTAAAGCCTATCAGCTACGAGTTACAAGATTCCTATCTATAAATCTCTTGATGCTTGATCTTGAGTCTTAGCTGGCTCTTGTTGTAGACTCTGATCTGAATCTTGATGCTCGTCGGCTGTAGGTGTTCGTTCTTTCTTCAGCTTTGGATCCAGGCGGGACATGTGAAGCCTGTGACTTCATTCATATCTTGAGCAGTCCACATCTTTCTCCACTTCAGCACTTTGAGTTCACTTCTTTTTTGTTCTTTTCTCTTCTTTTCTTTACTTTGGATTGAGACTCATTCTTTGGTCATCTCGAACCCTGTGCCTTGAGGTAAAACCTGCTCAGACACCAAAAAAACAAACGAACAAAATTTTTCTGCCCTAGTTATCACTAGAAAAATTTCGTGAGTTATCTGTAACGAAGATCTAAGCTTCTTCTTTTTTTTCTCTTTTTTTGAAAGCGATAAAATAAGGATTGTGTGTCTTTAAAAGGAAAAAGTGACTAGGGAATGGAGGCCCTATGTCTAAAAATCTCAACTAGGGAATGGATGCCCTATGTTGGCAAAAGGCAACTAGGGAATGGAGGCTCTATGTCTAAAATCTCAACTAGGCAATGGAGGCCCAATGTTGGCAAAAAAGGCGACTAGGAAATGGAGGCCCTATGTCTACAATCTCAGCTAGGGAATGGAGGCCCAATGTTGGCAAGAAAGGCGACTAGGGAATGGAGGCCCAATTTCTAAAAATCTCAACTAGGGAATGGAGGCCCTATGTTGGCAAAAAAGGCGACTAGGGAATGGAGGCCCTATGTCTAAAATATCAACTAGGGAATGGAGACCCTATGTTGCAAAAAAGGCGACTAGGGAATGGAGGCCCTATGTCTAAAAAAATCTCAACTAGGGAATGGAGGCCCTATGTTGGCAAAAGGCGACTAGGGAATGGAGGCCCTATGTCTAAAAATCTCAACTAGGGAATGGAGGCCCTATGTTGGCAAAAGGAGACTAGGGAATGGAGGCCCTATGTCTAAAAAATTTCAACTAGGGATTGGAGCCCTATGTTGGCAAAAAGGCGACTAGGGAATGGAGGCCCTATGTCTAAAAAAATCTCAACTAGGGAATGGAGGCCCTATGTTGGCAAAAGGCAACTAGGGAATGGAGGCCCTATGTTGGCAAAAGGCGACTAGGGAATGGAGGCCCTATGTCTAAAAAATCTCAACTAGGGAATGGAGGCCCTATGTTGGCAAAAGGAGACTAGGGAATGGAGGCCTTATGTCTAAAAATCTAAACTAGGGAATGGAGGCCCTATGTTGGCAAGAAAGGCGACTAGGGAATGGAGGTCCTATGTCTAAAAATCTCAACTAGGGAATGGAGGCCCTATGTTGGGCAAAAAATGCGACTAGGGAATGGAGGCCCTATGTCTAATATCTCAACTAGGGAATGGAGGCCCTATGTTAGCAAAAAAACGACTAGGGAATGGAGGCCCTATGTCTAATAATCTCAACCAGGGAATGGAGGCCCTATGTTGGCAAAAGGCGACTAGGGAATGGAGGCCCTATGTCTAAAAAAATCTCAACTAGGGATTGGAGCCCTATGTTGGAAAATCATAAAAGTAGAGATTGGGGTCCTAAACTACCATTTTTTAAATTTTCTTCTTATATCTCTTTTTTTTCAATTTCAATTTCCTTTCTCTTTTTTTTTATTTCATGGAATGAGTAAATGCGGGAAAAACTTGGAGGGGACTTTCCTTTTTATGGATTGTTGCTGCAAAGCTGTTTCTAGCACTTGCGCACTTCTTTTTCCTTTTTGGTTGCACCAGCTTCTTGCACGGTTGCTTTGGATTGCACCTGTTTCAAATTTTCAAACAAATAACAATTGTTAGATTAAAACGGTGGTTGATTTTGTTGCCTTGATTGTTTCAATCGCTTAATCTCAGCCCAGCTTCTTTGATGAAGATCTCAGTTGCAACTGCTTGTTTCCTGGGGACCAATTTCATTTCAGGCCCTAAGAACCTCTGGTTTTTTCCAGATTTTGCCATGACGGTTGGTTGGTGGAACTCAACCTTTTCTACTTTAATTTGCCTTCGTAGGCCTTTCCTTTCTGACTTCTTTTTCTTTTTCTTTTTCTTTTTTTTCATTTTTTTTCTTTTCTTTGAAACGTTTGGGGAACTTTTGGCTCCTCAAACTTTGCTAAAACGGCTAGTCGCGTGGGACTTAACCTCTTCCAACTTTATTTCGCCTTTGTAGGCCTTTCTTTTCCGGCTTCTTTCTTCTAACTTCAATTTCAGAGCATTTGGGGTACCTTGGCTTCTTCAACTTTTGCCGAGGCGGTTAGCCACGTGGGACTCAACTTTTTGAACTTCATTTGCCTTAATAGGCACTTCAATTTGATTTTCTCCTTTCAAGAGTTTTCAATTTTGGAGCATCGGCCGCCATGGCCAGTCGAGTCGACTTGATGCATGTGCTGAGGCTGGGTGCTTTTTTGCACATTAGCTCGTGTCAAACGAAAGCCTTGTAAATCAATCTTGCCATCCCTTCTTCTTCTCAGTTCCAGAATAGAGTTAGACCGAAAGGGATTCAAAGAAGAACAAATAATGGACAGGACAACGAATTTAAACGAGAGGCATCCCTTTCAGGGAGAGGAAAGAAGGACTTATCTGGAGTACATACGGACTTCAATGAACATGACATGCCTTTTGGACTGGATGCCTGATCTGTGTAAACCATCCGACTCTCAGAAATTCATCAAAACTTTTGCTTCAAAATTCAAGAAACCTTGCCAGGACTTTGTCGACGCTGATGGCTGTGAGGATCTTCTTTTCGATCAGTGTCACCCTTTGCGGGTTTTCACGAGCTGACCTCTCTCATTTCTCTACTCACCATCACCTTATAGTGCTCTTTGCGAGTTTTTACTAACAAGACTCTCTCATTTTGATTTCTTTGCTTATTGTCGCCTCACGGTGCCCGTGTGGATTTTCACCAATAAGACTCTCTCATTTTATTTCTCTCATTTTGACTGTATTGGATCCAAGTAACTGTATTCTTCGGTCCTTGAACATTCTCACCGATTGATCGGAAGGACTTCAACATGGTTTGGGTAAAAAAAAGAATTTGGACTGAATTACAACTTTAGAACCTTTCAAGCGAGATCATCGCCGAACCATTATAACATCTGCCCCAGTTTCACTTTTTGGGGGACTTTGGATTTTTATTTTGGTGTGACTGAACCTCAGAGAGAGGCTGCCTGCGTATCCTATCGGAATCAAGTCGAATGTAGTTCAGGAAAACTTTGTTTTTGATTTTCTTTTGTTTTTTTTTCTTTCGCTTCGTTTTCTCGTTCTTTTTTTTCCTTTTTCCTTTTTTCATTTTTTTCTATTTCATTTTCTTTGTCTTTTCTTCCTCTCTCTTTTTTTTTCTTTTCTTTCTTTTATTTTTATTTTTCATCTCATTTTTTTTTCAATAACACTTTCAAGTTCCAAAGAGGGTAATCAAAGAATGGGAGCCGGCTCAAAGGGTTTGCAAAGGGTTGATAGTGTTTGGCTTGCGAGAATGAAAGCCTTCGTCATCCCAACCGGAGAATATTAGAACTATACGGAGGATCCAACATAGTACCTTTTCACTGTATTTTGCATTGACAATTGTTTCAAGGACATTTCCTTCGATGGTGTCCCAAGTTCAACGCACTCTTTTGGCAGTACTCTTGTTGTAATGTATGGACCTTTCCAATTCTGGAACCAATTTTCCTTCGGCTGTTCCAACTCTTTGTTTTATTTCCTTAAGCTTTGTCCTCATTGGGATCTAATCCTTGATTCATTATTTCGAGGTCTGACAGCTTTTAGGATCCGGGCATGAAGTCCGCAAGCATGTCATGTTATTGAAATCTGCATTTAACAAACTAAAAAGAGACTAAGAGAGAAAAATAACAAGATTAAGAAAAGAGACATTCCTGGACAATGAAATATTAAATTTATTTGATTTTTGATTTTTGATTTTAGAATTTTATTTTTATTTTTATTTTTTTTTTTGATTTGATGATTTTTTTTTTCAATTTTTGAAGAGAGAAGGGTTTACATCGGAAAGTAAGACAATAAAGTAAAACATCCGGATCACACCCTGAGATAATCCGGACGCAGAAAGGATAGCAAGACTGGCTACCGAGACTCCCGACTGATGGGGAACTTTCATGCTTGGCGATCATTTTTTGGATTTTCTTCTTTTTCAGCAATGGCTGCAATGGCCTTCAGTGCCGGATCAAATTCCTCAGCATCACAAATCATTCCGACTATTGGCCCGATGTTGTGGGTAGGCAACAAATTTTTCATCACATCAGGAGCTTCTTCATCCCGAAAAATGATTCTTTCAGCATCAATCAAATCTTCAACTGCCCTTTTGAGGGTCCAACAGTCCTCCGTTCTGTGTCCCACTGCTCCAGAGTGGTATTCACATCTAGCGTCAGCTCGCTGCGAGGGGGACTCGGGATTTGGCTGGTTTGGGGCCACTTGCTGCAGCAGACCTCGCCCGACTAGCTTTTCGAACAAGCCAGAGTATGATTCACCAATAGGGGGTGAAGTGATTCTTTTTAAAAGGCTCTGTTGGGCAAGGATTGTACTGGAGAACATTTGAATGAGGATTACATGGAGCTTGCTAAAGATGGGCATTTCCTGGAGGTTGTGACGACCCAAAGGGGTCATCACCTGTTTTAATTAATTTTGTGCTTCCGAGGCCTTGAAAACCTCATTTAGAGTCGCCTCAATTTGCGTGCGCAGTCCGGGCGCGTAGCCAGATAAGCTTAAATGTGAAATTCTATGAAAAATGCTAAATTTTGATGTTAAAATGAATAAATTTTACTTTGGTCAATATTTTGGGTACACGGACCCGGACCCATGATTTGACGGTCCCGGAGGGTCCGTAGGAAAATATACGACTCAGGCGTATGCCCGGAATCGAATTCCGAGGTCTCGAGCCCGAGAAATGAATTTTTAAAAGAAATTGTTTTTCTGAAATTGTTAAGGAAAATTGAAACGATATTTGATTAGAACGTGTTGGTATCGGGCCCGTATTTTGATTCCGGCGCCCGGTACAGGTCTTATATATGCTTTAAGTCATTTCTGTGAAATTTGGTTGAACACGGACGTCGTTTGATGTATTTCGGACTTAAATTGGAAAATTTGATGTTTTATGAAGTTTGAAAGAATTCTGGGATTTTGAGGTTTAATTCGATGTTTATGATATTATTTTGGCGATTTGATCGCGCGAATAAGTTCGTAGGATATTTTTGAGGTTGTGTATATATTTGGTTTGGAGCCCCGAGGGCTCGGGTGAGTTTTTGATAGGCCACGGGTTGAATTTTTGAACTTGGAAATTAGCTGGTATGATCTGACCTGCAGGCTTCGCATTTGTGAAGCCTGGCTCGCAAATGCGAGCTCGCAAATGCGAAGGTTTACTCATAAATGCGAGATAGCCAGACCTGACCCTCCATCGCAAATGCGATAATATACTTCGCAAATACGAAGGTGCCCATGATGGCTAGGGATCGCAAATGCGACCTAATGGTTCGAAAATGCGGAACTGGGACTGTCGCAAATGCGACATTTTTGGTCGCAGATGCGAAGTCCCTCATTTTGTTCAATGTTTGCAAATGCGAACTTCACTTCGCAATTCCCATATCTGAGGGTCGGGGTTCACAATTGCGAACCCCTGTTCGCATTTCCCATAACTGAGACCTGCATTTTTTTTTACACTTAACCGATTTTGAACTTCATTTTTCATATTTTCTCAAACCCAAACACATTTAGGCGATTTTTCAAGGTTTTCTTCTTCTCCAAATCAATTGTAAGTAATTTTTAACTAACTTTCTTCAATTCTTAACATCTTTTAACATGATTTCAACTTCAAATCAATGATTTTCATGGGGGAAATTGGGTGTTTTGGGTAGAACCTAGGTTTTTCAAAAATTGGGGATTTGGACCTCAATTTGAGGTCCGATTTCAAAACAAATTAAATATTTGAGTTCGTGGGGGAATGGGTAATCGGGTTTTGGTTCGAACCTCGGGTTTTGACCACGTGGGCCCGGGGGCGATTTTTGACTTTTTGGGTAAAACTTTGGAAAACTCATTTTCATGCATTGGGGTTGATTCATTTAGTGTTTATTAATGTAATTAAGTAATTTGTGATTAGATACGAGCGAATTGGCAGTGGAATCACGGGGTAAAGCTATAATTGAGGCTTTAGTGGTATTCAAGGCATTGAGGTAAGTGTTTGGTCTAACCCTAGCTTGAGGGATTAGGAGTTGAGTCTTATTTGCTAATTGCTTCTTGTTGAGTACGGCGTATAGGCATGGTGACGAGTATCTATACGTTGGTGTCGAGCATGACCGTGAGTCTTAAATTCATAGTTGTTGTGTTCTTAAATGACACTTCGGATGCTTTAAATTGATGACTCTTGATATTGAGTAGAGATTTAGTTTATTTTCGTGGACTTTATTTATGCTTGAGTACTGGTATTAATCGAGCTGAGTAAGAGTTGAGCTAAGATTTGGTTATAGCTGATTCTCCCTTGCCGGGATGGTTATTTTGGTATTGTTGTTCCCTTGCCGAGAAATTATTATTATATTGTTTTTGTTTTCCTTGTCGGAATTTTATTGTGACATTGTGTTGAATTGAAACGGGAGCGGGTGGTACGCCTACCACGAGTTATTGACTGAAATGGGAGCAGGTGGTACGCCTACCACAAGATATTGATGAAATGGGAGCGGGTGGTATGCCTACCATGAGATTTGATGAAATGGGAGCGGGTGGTACGCCTACCACGAGTTTTGATGAAATGGGAGCGAGTGGTACACCTACCACGAGATTTGATGAAATGGGAGCGGGTGGTATGCTACCATGGAAACATTGAGAAATGGGATCGGGTTGAACGCCTGCAACGAGATGTGTACTGATAGTGAAATCTGCTTTTATGTCCCTTATCCGTGTTAGAGTTAATTTATTGATGTTCCTTGTTATTCTCTTGAAATTCAGCATTATCTGCTATCCCCGAAGCATGTTCCCCTCCTATTTAAAATATTTATTCTTGATATATTTCCCGCTGTAGATGTATATATATAACTGCACAGGTTTATGTGGTAGTCCTGTCTAGCCATGTCACTACTTCGTCGGGGTTAGGCTAGGCACTTACCAGCACATGGGGTCGGTTGTGCTGATGCTACACTCTGTGCTCTTTTGCATAGATCCAGGTGTCGGAGCAGCTTACGGTGCGCAGCAGTAGTCAGGGAGCCGACCTTCAGTCCACGAGACTCCGAGGTATCCTAGCTGGCGTCCGTAGGCCCGGCGTCTCTTCTTTCAGTTTTCATGTTCTGTTGACATTTGTATCCGAGACAGACTATGTCCTTTATTTCAAACTCTTATTTGTAGTAATCATATACAGTCCGTGTATTGTTGTGACACCAGGTGCTGGGTAGAGACTCGTATTGACTTTCTAGACGCTGTTTCTATATTTAGTTCAGACTTCCGCTAAATTTTACATTTTTGTTGTGTCCTTAACTGCTTATTCATTGATAATTTAATTGTTTAATCATGTATAAAACAAGATAGGTTAATGTTTGCAAAGGTTCTTGGCTTGCCTAGCTACCACGAGTAGGCGCCATCACGACCCCCGAGGGAGGGAAATCCGGGTCGTGACAAGTTGGTATCCGAGCTCTAGGTTAAATAGGTCACACAACTCACGGACAAGATTAGTAGAGTCTGAGGGATCGGTACGGAGACATCTGTATTTATCCCCTAGAAGCTACTGAGTTTGGAAAAGTTTCACATTTGTTCTTTCTTGTCGTGCGGTTTGGTTTCTCAACTCTAATTGAATTTCTACTATGTTCTTTCAAAGATGGCAAGAACACACGCTTCCTCATCTTCTAATCAGCAGTCCGAGCCCTAGGCAGCTCCCACTAGGGGCAGAGGGCGAGGCCGAGGCCGTGCTAGAGGCCGAGGTAGGGGCAGAGCTCAGCCCCGAGCAGCAGCACCAGTGGCGGAGCCTCATGTTGACTTTGACGAGGAGGTTCCGGCCCCAGCCCCAGCAGTTCCGGTGGGCCCAGCTCAGGTCCCAGAGGGGTTTATTGCTACCCCAGTTCTTCAGGACGCTCTGGTCCGACTGGTGGGTCTCATGGAGAGTGTTACCCGAGCAGGTTCGCTTCATGTAGCACCAGCCGTCTCTCAGGCCGGAGGAGGGGCCCAGACTCCTGCTACTCGTACTCCGAAGCAGGTAGCTCCCCTGATTCCGACTCCAGCAGTTCAGGCAGTTGGAGTAGCTCAGCCGGGTGTGGTAGCCCAGGCCAGTGATGGGGCAGCTATGTCTGCCTATGCTTTATGGAGGTTGGATAGGTTCACCAAGCTCTTCACTACTACCTTCAGCGGTGCATCTACCGAGGATCCTCAAGATTATTTGGACAGCTTCAACGAGGTTCTTCGGAACATGGGTATTGTTGAGACCAATGGGGTTGATTTTGCTACATTTCGCTTGTCTGGATCCGCCAAGACTTGGTGGAGGGATTATTGTTTAGCTAGACCAGCAGGATCGCCAGCCTTGACCTGGGAGCAGTTCACACATCTATTTCTGGAGAAGTTTCTCCCTATTACACAGCGAGAGGCCTATCGGAGGCAGTTCGAGCGTCTCCAGCAAGGATCCATGACAGTCACCCAGTACCAGACCAGGTTTATTAATTTGGCTTGCCATGCTCTTGTTATACTTCCCACTGAGAGGGAGAGAGTGAGACGTTTTATTGATGGACTCATTCACCCTATTCGTCTCCAGATGGCTAGAGAGGCTGGGAGCGAGATATCCTTTCAGAAGGCGGCCAATGTGGCCCGTAAGATTGAGATGGTATTGTTATAGGGGGTGGTCATAGGGCAGACGAGAGACCCCGTCAGTCAGGTCGGTTCAGTGGTGCCTCGTCTGGAGGCAGAGATTCGTATGATAGGGGTCAACCTCCTAGGCCCTTTCAGTCGGCTCTTCAGGTTTCTCACGGTGCTTCTGGTAGCCGTGGTCCTCAGACGCAGTGTTCCGATCAGCAGTCCTTCAGTGCACCACCAGCACTTATTAGTGCACAACTGCTTCAGAGTTTCCAGGGTCGTCAGCCCCAACAGCCGAGGGCTTGTTTTACTTGTGGCGACACAAGGCACATTGCTAGGTATTGCCCTCGCGCGCCAGGTGGCTCTCAGCATCACAGTTCTCGTGCCATGGTTTAGGCACCAGGTGTTCTACAGCCCGGCCAGCCAGCTAGAGGTGGGGGTAGAGGTGCTAGAGGTGGAGGTAGAGGTCATATAGGTGGAGCTCAGACCGCCAGAGGTGGAGGCTAGCCAGCAGCAGGCCGACCCAGAGAGGTAGATTAGAGTGGCGGGGCCCAGCCCCGATGTTATGCTCTTCAGGCCAGGCCCGAGGCAGAGGCTTCAGATGCGCTTATTACAGGTACGGTTCTTGTTTGTGATAGAGATGCTTCAGTGTTGTTTGATCCAGGGTCTGCGTATTCGTATGTGTCATCTTATTTTGCCCCATATTTGGTCATGCCTAGTGATGCATTGGGTATTCCTATTTATGTGTCTACACTGGTGGGTGACTCTATTTTGGTTGATCGAGTCCATCGTTCTTGTGTTGTCGTGATTGGGGGTTTGAAGACTTGTGTAGATTTGTTGCTTTTAGACATGGTTGACTTCGATATTATATTAGGGATGGACTGGTTATCACCCTATCATGCTATCTTGGACTGTCATGCCAAGACTATGACCTTAGCTTTACCGGGTATGCCTTGTTTGGAGTGGCGAGGGACTCCTGGTCATTCTACTCGTAGTGTTATATCGTATGTGAAGGCTCGGCGTATGGTCGAGAAGGGGTGTTTGCCCTATTTAGCCTATGTTCGGGATTCCAGTGTTGAGGTTCCCTCTATTGATTCTGTGCCTGTTGTTTGTGAGTTCCTTGATGTTTTTCCTTCAGACCTGCCGGGTATGACACCCGATCGGGATATTGATTTCTGTATTGATCTGGTACCGGGCACTCAGCCCATTTCTATCCTACCATATCGTATGGCCTCGCTAGAGTTGAAAGAGTTAAAGGAACAGTTGCAGGATTTGCTTGAGAAGGGTTTCATTAGACCTAGTGTCTCACCTTGGGGTGCGCCAGTGTTATTTGTCAAGAAGAAGGATGGGTCAATGAGAATGTGTATTGATTACCGGCAATTGAACAAGGTAACGATCAAGAATAAGTATCCACTGCCGAGGATTGATGATTTGTTCGACTAGCTTCAGGGTGCCAGGGTATTTTCCAAGATTGACTTGCGATCTGGCTACCATCAGTTGAGGATTAGGGCATCCGATGTCCCTAAGACAGCCTTCCGCACTCGGTACGGGCATTATGAGTTCTTGGTTATGTCATTCGGGTTGACAAATGCCCCAGCAGCTTTCATGGACTTGATGAACCGAGTGTTCAGGCCTTATATGGACTCATTCTTGATAGTTTTCAATTATGATATATTGATATACTCCCGCAGCCAGGAGGCGCACGAGCAGCACCTTAGAGTGGTTCTTCAGACTCTGAGGGATAGTCAGTTATATGCCAAGTTCTCCAAGTGTGAGTTCTGGCTGAGTTCAGTTGCATTTCTGGGTCATGTTGTATCAGCAGGGGGTATTCAGGTGGTCCCAAAGAAGATAGAGGCAGTCAAGAACTGGCCTAGACCAGCATCAGCTACAGAGATCGGGAGTTTCTTGGGGTTGGCAGGCTACTATCGACTGTTCGTGGAGGGGTTTTCTTCCATTGCAGCCCCGATGACCAGATTGACACAGAAGGGTGCCCAGTTCAGATGGTCGGATGAGTGTGAGGCGAGCTTTCAGAAGCTCAAGACAGCTCTGACTACGGTACCGGTGATGGTTTTTCCCACAGGTTCGGGGCCTTATACAGTCTATTGTGATGCTTCCCGTGTTGAGCTTGGAGCAGTGTTGATGCAGGATGGCAAGGTCATTGCCTATGCTTCGAGGTAGTTGAAGATTCATGAGAAGAATTATCCGGTTTATGATTTGGAGTTGGCAGCCATAGTTCACGCATTGAAGATTTGGAGGCATTATCTATATGGCGTGGCATGTGAGGTGTTCACGGATCACAAGAGTCTTCAGTACTTGTTCAAGCAAAAGGAATTAAATTTGAGGCAGAGGAGGTGGTTGGAGTTGTTGACGGATTATGATATCACCATTCTATATCATCCGGGGTAGGCTAATGTGGTGGCCAATGCATTGAGTAGGAAGTCAGCCAGTATGGGCAGTCTTGCTTATATTCCGGTCGGTAAGAGGCCGCTTGCTTTGGATATTTAGGCCATAGCCAATCAGTTCGTGAGGTTGGATGTTTCGGAGCCTAGTCATGTGTTAGCTTGCACGGTCGCTCGTTCTTCATTATTGGAGCGTATCCGTGATCGGCAGTATGATGATCCCCATTTGTGTGTCCTTAGAGACACGGTGCAGCATGGTGGTGCCAGTCATGTTACCTTAGATGATGATGGAGTTTTGAGATTGCAGGGTCGAGTATGTGTGCCTAATGTGGATGGGCTCCGAGAGTTGATTTTGGAGGAGGCCCATAGCTCCCGGTACTCTATTCATCTGGGCACCGCAAAGATGTATCAGGATTTGCGGCAGCATTATTGGTGGCGTAGAATGAAGAAGGATATCGTAGCATATGTGGCTCCTTGTTTGAATTGTCAGCAGGTTAAGTACGAGCATCAGAGGTCTGGTGGTTTATTTCAGAGGATTGAGCTTCCCAAGTGGAAGTGGGAGCGGATTACTATGGATATTGTTACTGGACTTCCGCTGACTCGGAAGAAGTTTGACGCAGTATGGGTCATTGTTGATAGGCTGACCAAGTCAGCACATTTCATTCCTATGGCAGTCTCCTATTATTCTGAGAGGTTGGCTGAGATTTATATTCGGGAGATTGTTCGCCTTCATGGTGTACCCGTATCTATCATTTCGGACCCGGGTACGCAGTTTACCTCGCGCTTCTGGAGAGCAATTCAGAGTTGGGCACATGGGTTGAGTTGAGCATAGCATTTCATCCTCAGACAGACGGTCAGTCCGAGCGGACTATTCAGATTTTGGAGGATATGCTCCGAGATTGTGTTATTGACTCTGGAGGTTCGTGGGATCAGTTCTTTCCTTTAGAGGAGTTTGCCTTCAACAACAGCTACTAGTCGAGCATCCAGATGGCTCCTTATGAGGCCTTATATGGTAGGCGGTGTCGGTCTCTGATTGGATGGTTTGAGTCGGGCGAGGCTCGGTTGTTGGGTACGGATCTGGTTCAGGAGGCCTTGGACAAGGCCAGGATCATTCAGGATAGGCTTCGTTCAGCTCAGTCCAGGAAAAAGAGTTATGCAGACAGTAAGGTTCGAGATGTGGCTTTTATGGTTGGTGAGCGGGTATTGCTCCGAGTGTCGCCTATGAAAGGCGTGATGAGATTTGGGAAGAAAGGCAAGCTTAGCCCTAGGTTCATTGGTCCGTTTGAGATTCTTGACCGAGTGGGAGAGGTGGCTTATAGACTTGCTTTGCCGCCGAGCATATCAGCCGTGCATCCAGTGTTTCATGTGTCCATGCTTCGGAGGTATCACGGCGATCCAGCCCACGTGTTAGATTTCAGCACTGTCCAGTTGGACAAGGACTTGTCTTACGAGGAGGAGCCGGTAGCTATTCTAGACTGGCAGGTTCGTCAGTTGAGATCCAAGAGTTTCCCTTCCGTTCGTGTCCAGTGGAGAGGTCATCCTCCTGAGGCATCGACCTGGGAGTCCGAGTTCGATATGCGGAGCCGTTATCCTCATCTTTTCCCCGACTCAGGTACTTCTTTCTTCTGTCCGATCGAGGACGAACGGTTGTTTTAGAGGTGGAGAATGTGACAACCCAAAGGGGTCATCACCTGTTTTAATTAATTTTGGGCTTCCAAGGCCTTGAAAACCTCATTTAAAGTCGCCTCGATTTGCGTACGTAGTCCGAGCGCGTAGCCGGAAAAGCTTAAATGTGAAATTCTATGAAAAATGCTAAATTTTGATGTTAAAATGAATAAATTTGACTTTGGTCAACATTTTGGGTAAACGGTCCCGGACCCGTGATTTGACGATCCCGGAGGGTCCGTAGGAATATATGGGACTCGGGCATATGCCCGGAATCGAATTCCGAGGTCCCGAGCCCGAGAAATGAATTTTTAAAAGAAATTGTTTTTCTGAAATTTTTTGAAATGATATTCGAACTTTCTATTTTCTCGACCAAAGATCCGAATCACGTGAAATCACTTATATTTTTCACCAAAATTTACAGATAAGATTTAAATATTATAACGGACCTGTACCGGGCTCTGGAACCATCGTACGAGCCCGATACCAACAAGATCAAATCATTGCATTTTCAGTCTTATCAATTTTCTTCAAAAATTCATTTCTCGAGCTAGGGACCTCGGAATTTGATTCCGGGCATATGCCCGTGTCCCATATTTTGCTACGAACCCTCCGGGACCGTCGGAACACAGGTTCGGGTCCGTTTACCCTAAATATTTACCAAAGTCAACAAAAATCATCTTTTTAAGCCAAAAATCATCTTTTTCTTAAACTTTTCACATAAAAGCTTTCCTGAGTTGGTGAAAAGATGGGGATATCTGCTCCGCATATCGAACTCGGACTCCCGGGTAGCTGCCTCAACAGGCTGACCTCTCCACTGCACACGAACCGAATGGTAACTCTTTGATCTCAACTGTCGAACCTGCCGGTCCAGAATAGCTACTGGCTCCTCCTCGTAGGTCAAATTCTTGTCCAATTGGACAGTGTTGAAGTCTAACACATGGGATGGATCGCCGTTATACCTCCGAATCATGGACATATGAAACAATGGATACACTGCTGATAAACTGGCGGCAACGCAAGTCTGTAAGCCACCTCTCCCACTCGATCAAGGATCTCAAAAGGCCCGATGAACCTAGGGCTTAGCTTGCCCTTCTTCCCAAATCTCATCACGCCCTTTATGGGCGACACTCGAAGCAACACTCGCTCTCCGACAATGAATGCGACATCACAAACCTTACGGTCGGCATATCTCTTTTGCTTGGACTGAGCTGAACGAAGTCTATCCTGAATGATCTTAACCTTATCCAAGGCATCCTGCACTAGATCTATACCCAACAACCGAGTCTCCTCCGGCTCAAACCACCCAACTGGCGATCGACACCGTCTACCATATAATGCCTCATAAGGAGCCATCTGGATGCTCGTCTGATAGCTGTTATTGTAGGCAAACTCCGCTAACGACAAGAACTGATCCCAAGAACCTCCAAAGTCGATAACACAGGCGCGGAGCATAACCTCCAAAATATGAATAGTACGCTCGGACTGCCTGTCTGTCTGAGGATGAAATGTTGTGCACAACTCGACCCGCGTACCCAACTCACGCTGTACTGCCCGCTAAAAATGCGAGGTAAACTACGTACCTCGGTCAAAAATGATAGGCACGGGCACACCATGAAGACGAACGATCTCCCAGATATAGATCTCTGCCAACCGCTCCGAAGAATAGGAAACCGCTACAGGAATGAAATGTGTTGACTTAGTCAGCCTATCCACAATAGCCCATACTACATCGAACTTCCTCTGAGTACGTGGGAATCCAACAACGAATCCATAATGATACGCTCCCACTTCCACTTAGGAATATCAATCTTCTGAAGCAAAGCACCAGGTCTCTAATGCTTGTACTTTACCTGTTGATAATTCAAACACTGAGCTACATATGCAACAATATCCTTCTTCATCCTCCTCTACCAATAATGCTGCCACAAGTCCTGATACATCTTGGCGGCGCCCGGATGAATAGAATACCGGGAACTAAGGGCCTCCTCTAGAATCAACTCACAAAGTCCATCCACATTAGGCACAAAAACTGGACCCTACATCCTCAAAACTCTGTCATCTCCAACTGTAACATGTTTGGCATCTCCGTGCCACACTATGTCCCTAAGGACAAGCAAATGAGTATCATCATACTGCCGATCTCTGATATGCTCAAATAATGAAGACCGAGCGACTGTACAAGCTAGAACACTGCTGGGCTTAGAAACATCCAACCTTACGAACTGATTGGCCGAAGCCTAAACATCCAAAGCAAGCGGTCTCTCACTGACTGGAATATACACAAGGCTACCCATACTGGCTGACTTCCTACTCAAAGCATCGGCCACCACATTGGCCTTCCTGGGATGATACATGATGTTGATATCATAGTCTTTCAATAGCTCCAACCACCTCATCTGCCTCAAATTGAGCTCCTTCTACTTGAACAAATACTGCAAACTCTTGTGATCCGTGAACACCTCACACACCACGCCATATAGATAATGCCTCCAGATCTTCAGCACGTGAACAATGGTTGCTAGCTCTAAGTGTATATGGCCCTGAACTTGTGGGCAATACCAACACCGGTGCCGAAGTCAAAGCTGTCTTGCGCTTTTGAAAGCTCGCCTCACACTCGTTCGACCACCTGAACGTGGCACCCTTCTGGGTCAACCTGGTCATCGGGGCTGCTATAGATGAAAATCCCTCCACAAACCGATGGTAATAACCCGCCAAGCCTAAGAAACTATAGATCTCTATAGCTGATGTGGGACTAGGCCAGTCCTTGACTGCCTTAATCTTCTTAGGATCCACCTAAATACCCTCTGATGATACAACATGACCCAGGAAATCAACTGAACTCAACCAATACTCACATTTCGAAAACATAGCATGTAACTGACTCTCTCAGAGTCTAAAGAACGATCCAAAGATGCTGCTCATGCTCCTTTTGGCTGCGGGAGTAGTTCAAGATATCATCAATGAAAACAATCACAAAGGAATCCAGATAGGGCTTGAACACCCGGTTCATCAAATCCATGAATGATGCTGGGGCATTTGTCAACCCAAATGACATCACTAGAAACTCATAATACCCGTACCAAGTGCGAAAGCTATCTTATTGACATTAGATGCCCTAATCCTCAACTGATGGTAGCCAAATCTCAAATCAATCTTCGAAAACACCTTGGCATCCTGAAGCTGATCAAATAAGTCATCAATACTCGGTAATGGATACTTGTTCTTGATGGTGACTTTGTTCAACTGCCGATAATCTATGCACATCCTCATTGATCCATCCTTCCTCTTAACAAATAACACCAGCGCACCTCAGGGCGAGACACTAGGTCTAATAAAGCCCTTATCAAGCAAATCTTGCAACTGTTCCTTCAATTCTTTCAACTCTGGCTGGGCCATGCGGTGGAATAGAAATGGGCTGAGTACCCGGAGCCAAATCAATGCAAAAGTCAATATCCCTATCGGGTGGTGTCCCCGTCAGGTCTACAGGAAATGCCTCTAGAAACTCCCGAACAACTGGCAAAGAATCCATAGAAGGAACCTAAGCACTACAATCACGAACATAAGCCAAATAAGCCAAACACCCCTTCTGGACCATACATCGAGCCTTCATATAAGAAATAACCCTGTTGATAGAATGACCAGGAGTCCTTCTCTACTCCAATCGAGGCAACCCCGGCAAAGCTAAGGTCATGGTCTTGGCATGACAGTCCAATATAGCATGATAAGGTGACAACCAATCCATCCCCAGAATAACATCGAAGTCCACCATATCGAGAAGTAGGAGATCTACCCTAGTCTCACGACCCCCAATAACAACCACACACGAGCAATCGACACGATCTACAACGATAGAATCCCCTACTGGCGTGGACACATACACGGGAGCACTCAAAGAATCACGAGGCACAACCAAATATGGAGAAAAATAAGATGACACATAGGAGTATGTAGACCTTGGATCAAATAGAACTGAAGCATCTCTAGTGCAAACTGAAATCGTACCTGTGATAACTTCATCAGAGGACTCAGCCTCAGGCCTGGCTGGAATAGCATAACATCGGGGCTGGGCCCCACCACCTTGAACCATATCCCTGGGATGACCTCCTACTGGCTGGCCTCCACCTCTAGCGACCCGGCCTCTACCTCTAACAGGCTGACCCCTACCTCTGGCTCCTTGACCCCTACCTCTAGCTGGCTGGGCAGGCGGTGCTGGAACAATAGCACGAGAACTCTGCTACTGCGACTGAACACCCACTAATCTCGGATAGGTCCTCCGGATATGCCCATATTCACCACACTCAGAACATCCATCTGAATACTACGACTGGGGAAACTGAGACTGACCCTGACAGGCCGGCTGACCGCGATAATAACTCTGGAGAAGAGGTGTTCTGACGGGAGCTGGCGGTGCACTATAAGCTGGCTGCCCTGAAGGAGGTACATAAGGACCACGACCCCCTGAAGCCCCATATGATGCCAGAAGCTCTGAATGAAACGGCCTGGGATGATGGCCTCTACCAAAAGTACCTCGACCTCCAAATAGATCCCACTGAATCCACCAGAGTGACGAGGCCTCTTGTCAGACCCCTGACCACTCCCCTGAGCTAAAACCATCTCAACTCGTCTAGCCACATTGGCTGCATCCTGGAAAGAAATCTCACTCCCTATCTCCTTTGCCATCTGCAATCTGATAGGCTGAGCAAGTCCCTCAGTAAACCTCCTCACACTGTCTCTCTCGGTGGGAAGTATAAGAAGAGCATGTCGGGCCAAATCCACAAATCTGGTCTCGTACTGAGTGACGATCAAAGAAACCTGCTGAAGGCGCTCAAACTGCCTCCGATAGTCCTCTCTCTAAGTGATAGGAAGATACTTATCCAAGAATAGTTGCGAGAACTGGTCCCAAGTGAGAGCTGGTGACCCAGCTGGAATGGCCAAACAATAATCTCTCCACCATTTCTTGGCAAAACCTGACAGACGGAAAGTAGCAAAGTCGACCACATTGGTCTCCACTATCCCCATGTTCCGTAGAACCTCGTTGCAACTGTCTAAATAGTCCTGGGGATCCTCTGAATATGTACCGCTATAAGTAGTAGTGAAAAGCTTGGTGAACCTGTCCAACCTCCACAAAGCATCCAAAGACATAGCTGATCCATCACCGGTATGTGCTACAACACCCGACGGAACTACCCCAACTGGCTGAGTTGCTGGAGTCTGAAATTGGGGAGCATCTGCTCCGGAGTGTGAGTAGTGGGAGTCTGTGCTCCTCCCCCAGCCTGAGAGATGGCTGGTGCCACAGGAATTATGCTGGCCTGAGTAACACTCTCCATGAGGCCCACTAGACAGACCAAAGAATCCTAAAGTACCGGGGTAGCTATGAACCCCTTGGAACCGGAGTTGGGCCCGCCGGAACGGTCTGGGCCGGAACCTCCTCATCAAAATCATCCTGAGGCTCCGCCGCTAGTGCTGCTGCTCGAGCTCTATGCTGTGCCCTGTCCCTACCTCGACCTCTAGCACGGCCTCGGCCTCATCCTCTGCCCCTTGTAGGAGCTTCCACTGGGGGCTCGGGCTGCTGATCAGCTGATGAAGCGGTACGTGTTCTCGCCATCTGCGAAAGAACAAAGTAGAGAGTTCAATTAGCATTGAGAGATCAAACCGCATGATAGAGATGAATAGAAGTGAAATTGTTCCTAACTCTGTAGCCTCTTGGGGATAAGCACAGACGTCTCCCTACCGATCCCTCAGACTCTACCAAGCTTGTTCGTGAATTGTGAGACCTAGGCAACCTAGTGCTCTAATACCAACTTATCACGATCTGAATTTCCCACCTTCGGGGCCGTGATGGCGCCTAACATTGCACTCGCCAGGCAAGCCAACGTTACAGAATATTTCACCTTTTTCCTTTATCATTTTACAATTAATGTTTAACAAAACCAAATCAGCGAAAATAAAAGCGAAAGTACATGATTTAACTAGTTACCCTTATACAATTAACGAAAACAAAAGTAGATACCACCCAGAAATTGGTGTCACAACTCACGAACAGTCTACGAATACTACAAGTAATTGTTTGAAAGAAAATACATCAATCTTGGCGAAAGTAATAACATGAATGAAGTAAAGATAGGATGGGACGTCAGGGCCTGCGAACGCCTGCAGGACTACCTTGGGTCTCCTGAATGCAGTAATAGCAACCAACCTCTCGATCAACCACTAGCTCCGAAATCTGCACAGAATGTGCAAAGTGCAGTATCAGTTCAACCAACCCCATGTACTGGTAAGTGCCGAGCCCAACCTCGACGAAGTAGTGACGAGGCTACGGCGGGGCATAACAATATATAACCTGCAATAATTTATTCTAAGACAGAAAGGAAATACATAATGAAATATAACAATAACTGGCATCAAATAGATACGGAACCCAGCCGTTCTACCAATACTCAGCTATAACCAATCCTTAAGGGAATTTCAACACCACAAAACTGAACCTCAACAGAAGATGAACACGAAAACAACAAATGATGCGGCGCGCATCCCTATCCCACAATATAATCAATAACACTATAAATATTCACCCTTATTACTCCTTGTTGCGGCGTGCAATCCGATCCCACCAGTCCACCCTTATTACTCCTCAATATATCACCTTTATTCCTCCTGTTGCGGCGTGCAATCCGATCCCACCTGTCCACCCTTATTACTCCTTGTTGCGGCGTGCAACCCGATCCCACCAGACAATCACATTTCACCCTTATTCCTCCTGTGGCGGCGTGCAACCCGATACAAATATATATATCAGCACAAATCACAAAATAAAGACAAGTGTTTCACAAGTTAACTCAAATCCTCCACAACACTTATACCTAAAACCAACATAATGGAATATCACTACAATTATGAAACTTCACCAGTTAAAACTACACAGCGAGACCAACCAAAGTGTACCATGAAGCACCAATAAACCAACATAAGCCAACAATGTGATATAATGGAACTATGGAACAATTAACAACACCAATAGAGAAATAACATTTAACAAAAAGCAATTAGACATGGAAGCATCAATAAGCAAGTAGTAATTAAAATAGGAAAGCAATATATAGGGAAACGGGGAAAGGGAACATGCTGAATAGGTAATTTGGCAACGCATAGGTGCTCGTCACCACACCTATACACCACACATATGGTATTTCACACAGCAAGCAAGTCGGGGATCCCTAATCCTCAAGTCAAGGTTAGACCAAACACTTACCACAAGCCAACGGGTAACTCACAGCTCAAATACCGCTTTACCTCTCGATTCCACCACTAGTCCACTCGTATCTAGCCATAATTAACTTAATAACATCAATAAACGCCAAAAAAAACCCAATTCCAATGTATAATTATAGATTTCCCAACATTTTCCCCAAAAAGTCAAAAATTGACCCCGGGCCCGCTTTGTCAAAACTCAAAATTCGGACCAAAACCCGATTACCTATTCACGCCCGAGACCGGACATACAATTGATTTTGGAATCCGACTTCAATTTGAGGTCCAAATCCCCAAATTTCAAAATTCCTAAGTTCTACCCAAAAACACCCAACTCCACCATGAAAAACCCTAGATTCTAAGATGAAATCTTGTAAAAAGATAAAATAGAGTGAAAGAAATGAGTTAAGAATCATTTACCTATGGTTTGGGGAAGAACTTGCTCTAGGAAAATCGCCTCTTGAAGTTTAGGGATTTAAAATTTGAGAAATGAATCAAAAATCTCGTCTAAGTTATGTTTTTAACAGCTGCAGATGTCGCATTTGCGACCAGAGCTTCGCAAATGCGAGACTGGCATCGCAAATGCAAACCTGTCGCATTTCTGCTACTGTCGCAAATGCGATCATTTGGTCGCAATTGCGATGACCCCCCCTTCCCTGACTACTTCGCATTTGCGAAGGTTCGTTCGCATCTGCGAACTCTGTTGCCCTAGCCTTCTAATCTCTTTTTGCGATGAAAGGCTCGCAAAAGCGGACCCTGCAGGGCTCGCAATTGCAATGCCTGATGCAACAGCTGAAGCATGCCAACAACTATTTCCTAAGTCCAAAATCATTCTGTAGCCTATCCGAAACTCACCCGAGCCCTCGGCGCTCCAAACCAAACATGCACACAAATCTTAAAATATCATACGAACTTGCACGCGCGATCAAGTCGCCAAAATAACGTCTAGAACTATGAATTAAACACCAAAACACATGAAATTTTCAAGATAGTTCAAACTTTCTATTTTCTCGACCAAAGGTCCGAATCACATCAAATCACTTCCGTTTTTTACCAAATTTTACAGATAAGGTTTAAATATTATAACGTACTTGTACCGGGATCCAGAACCAAAATACGGGCTCGATACCAACAAGATCAAATTATTTAAATCATTGCATTTTCAGTCTTATCAATTTTCTCCAAAAATTCATTTCTCGGGCTAGGGACCTCGGAATTCGATTCCGGGCATACGCCCGGATGCCATATTTTACTATGGATCCTCCGGGACCATCGGAAAACTGGTCCGGGTCTGTTTACCAAAACGTTGACCAAAGTCAACAAAAATCATCTTTTTAAGCCAAAAATCATGATTTTCGTAAATTTTTCACATAAAGGATTTCCGGATACACACCCGGACTACGCACGCAAATCGAGTACAGATAAAATGAGGTTTTTAAGGCCTCGAAACACGGAATCGAATTCCAAAACAAAAGATGACCCTTTGGGTCATCACAACTTCATAATTCTTAAGGAATCAATTTTCACTATTAGGTGCCAAAACACTTCGGGGTCATCCAAAACCCGATCCAGACATACGCCCAAGTCCGAAATCATCATACGAGCCTGTTGGAACCTTCAAATCCTGATTCCGAGGTCGTTTACTCCAAATGTTGACCAAAGTCAAACTTGTCCTTTTAAGCCAACCTTAAGGAACCAAGTATTCCGATTTCAACCAAACTCTTCCAAATCCCGAACCAACCATCCTCACAAGTCATAAATCAGTAAAAGCAAGTACGGAGATTCTTATTTAGGAAAACGGGGTTCTAGAAAGCAAAACGACCAGTCGGGTCGTTACATAAAATCTTAAAGTAATTAATGAGTAATTTGAATTTTTCGCAAACTTTTTCTCGACCAATTTTAATTCCATTTCATTTTTTATTTTAAGTGTTAGCCCTTTCCTTCGCGCTTGGTAAGCGCTTCGCTGTAGCCAAGCTTACTGCTAGCCGATAGAAACTCCTCACGACTGATGCTTTAGATACTCCGGAAAATGTTTATATATTTCTACGACTCCCCTCATAAAACCTAATGCTAATACTCATGACAAGTGAAAGAATTTTGTAATTAAAAACACCTAAACTTTAACTTGGAATAAATTATAACTTTTATAACGCCCTCTTACACTTGATCTGACACATTATATATCTCAACAATTATTTAAACAACATATTAGCAAAATAAAAAGTTATATTGACTATTTAATATTTTCTTTTTTGAAACAATTTTTTAAGTTGTTACTCAAATAAAATGGTTGTCAAGTGCAATCCGATAACATAATTCTAATTAAGAAAAATATGTATTATGAAATTATGATCATTAAGGACTAGTGTTGTCGAGACAAAGAAACAATGAATGAAGACCGAATGAGTTTGGTTCAAATCCTTTTAAAAAGAAAGAACATAAATTTATACACTCCCAAGTTATTTGATTTCATTCTCCTCGCTCAAACAATAGAATAGCCTAGTTAAACAATATCTTATCAAAATAAAAGGTTATATAGATCATTTAGTATTTTCTTTTTAATATTTTTTTTCAACTTGTTCTCAAATAAAATGGTGGCCAGCTGCAATCCAATAACATAACTCAAACTAAGAAAATATTTATTGTCTAATTATGATCATTAAAAACTGGCGCTGGTGAGACAAAGAAACAAAGAATGGAGGCAAAATGGGTTTGGTTCAAATCCTTCAAAAAAAGAAAGAACATAAGTTTCTAGACTCCCAAATGATTTTAATTCATTTTCCTATCACAATATCTTATATAAAGCACTTGGTGTTGAGAATCAAAATCACCAAGTTCTTTGTTTCTCAAATCTCGAGTGTTTATTTAGCCATGGCAAAAAGGAGTAAGGGTCGCCAAAAGGTTGACATGGTAAAGATGCATAATGAGAGTAACTTGCAAGTGACTTTTTCGAAGCGTCGTGCTGGTCTCTTCAAGAAGGCTAGTGAACTTTGTACATTATGTGGTGCTGAAATAGCCCTTGTGGTATTTTCCCCGGGCAAGAAAGTTTACTCATTTGGCCACCCTTGTGTGGATTCAGTGGTGGATAGGTTTCTCACAAGGAACTCTCCACCAAATAATGACCATAACCAGCTCATTGTGGCTCATCGAAATGCTAGTGTTCGTGATCTCAATATGGAGCTCATGAACATCGAGGGGATTCTCCAAATGGAAAAAAATCGGGGAGAAGCCCTACAAGCAAGGAAGAGAGATAACGGTCATTGGTGGGAAGCTCCAATTGAAGAACTTAACTTTTTTCAACTGCAACAACTGAAGGAGGCAATGGAATGCATAAAGAAGAAAGTTGAAAGAGAGGCACAAAACCAACAAATGGTGACTGGTAATGCATTCCCATTTCTCACCTTTGGAAGTGCCTTGGCTCCTACTGATGCTAGGGCAAGATCTTCATATGGTTCCTGTGGCTCTTTTCCATTTTGTTTAACCAAAAATTAGATTTTAGGTAAAAGCTTGAATTTAGAAGAACTCGGGTTACTGATAATCGCAAAAAGTATATAAAGAAGGAGATTTGAGAATATAATCGGAAAGCAAATAAATCAAAGTATAATCCAGTAGTGTTTGTTTTTTCGTGTCCCCTACAGTTGTTCGTGACTTTCCCTTTTATAGCCAATACAGACTTTACCTTTCATAATAAGACAATTATGGGTAATTAATGACCTTAAATGTTACGTTATGCAATCATATACATTAAATACGTATTCTATAACGTTTCTAGCATTTAATACTCATTAAATGCTGTATCTGGGCTCTTTTTTGCTATCAGATTCATTCCTTTGACTCTTCTCGATCTTTGACATTTGAATGTCTTGAATAGGTAGGAGAGTTGAATAACTTGTATGAATGCTCGTGCCTTTTTTATCTAATTTACTCGTATCTATTGTTGCTCGTACATGTTGCTGCTTGTATCCATTAACCAACCTTAATTCTTTGACTGNATTTTTGTCACCATTAATGCTCTGACAGAGTTGACGCTTCAATTATCACTTCCATTTAATGCTTCAGACACGTGTCATCTTCTTATTGGTCGTACTATTTTGCAGCACTTTTTTAGGCTTTCTTTTCGGCTTCACACTTTACGAAGTATCAATTATCATCATTATGGTTCTTCCATCATCGTACTTTTCCTCTTTGCCAGTTATCCATTAGTATAAATATAACTTCTCTTCTCGTCTTGTTTCACATAAAGCGTATCAAACATTTTAATCTTTCGAAATCTCCTTATTATTTTCTGCTCCACTTCAACCTTCTCTGTCATGGCTTCATCAAATCCTAACCCTAAGAGAACCCCTATTCTGGATAACTTCCCCAATGCTCCGAGTAGACACAGAAGAGGGGGTAGACTCCGTAACCTTGGATCTGTTCGTAGTAATACTTCAACTCCTTCTTCTAGCTCTGGTCCCTCTTCTGGGACTAGAGGTTCACACTCTCAGAGGAGTTCTTCTCGTAATAAAGAATCTTCTCAACCACTTCGTGAACCTTTGGTTGAGGAAATAATTCCTTCTGAAATTTCCTTTCATCATGATAGAAAGTCTCTTAGAACTCAAGTTGCTTCTTTAGAGCGTGTTGATCCCTTTCCTACTCAAATCAAAGAAGTTTTAGCTCCCATAATTCGTAAGTACTGTCATTGGAGTGATGATTTCCCAATCATCATACCCAACTTAAACCAAAGGATCACATCCTAGTTAATATGATTCTCCTTTGTTTACACACACCCTTTTACCCTAGGGTTTAAACCAGCCATTGACCCGGTTATTCTAGATTTTTGTCGTTTTTTTTACGTATGTCTGGGTCAAATTGGTCCGATTGTGTGGAGGGTTGTCGCCTGTTTGAGGCACCTTGCTAATATGGCAGACGTTGGATTCACTTTACCCCACCTAATTCATCTTTACTCCGCTAGGCTTTTTCGAAACGGCGTGTTTGGTTTAGCAGCCAGGAGTAAGAGGGTCTTAGTGAATCCCGAGGATGATAAAGACCGTGGCTGGTATGCCCGGTTTGTTGCTGCTCCCACTGCTGGCTTAGTGGGTGAAAAGAACATTCGCTTCCCTAAGAAGTGGAATTTTGCACGTAAGTGTTAAATTCTTCTCGTGCCCTTTTTAATTCCTAGGCTTGCTTATTTTTCTTAATCTTGCTTCTTTTTCTTTTCAGCAACCATGGGTGTTGTGGAATCTGTGCCCAACTTTCGTGGTTGGGTAGAAAAGTTATTGAAGATCGCCCCAATGGAGGGTAGATCATGGAAGACTCTTTCCAACTGTTACGGTTGGAACGTAAAAACTCATGGTAAGGATTTCTATTTTTACCTTATCTATTTGAGTATTTTTGTTACTCTAACTTTCAACCTTCTTTCTATCAGGTTTTGCCATTCGAGGAGTTACTCCAGAAGCCATCTTGGCGTCCCGTGACTCCTTGAGTGCTCGCACCTCTTCAGATCAAGAATATTCTTGGGATCTTCAGTTCAAGATGTAGTTTTGGGATCTGTAAAGAGAAAACCTACTGAAGAAGATGATTCTGAAGAAGAAGACGAGGGTTCTCTGGTGTCAAGACCAAGAGTCAGGAGACGTGTCGTCTCTGAAAATGAAGCTGATGTCTCCCCTCACCTATCTCTTTCTAAGCCTGTTATTACTCCAGTGATCATCCCTGATGATGATGTTTCTCCTCCTCCTGACACTCATGAATCTATAAATCAGCTTTTTATTAGTGGTTTCGATAGTGGGTCTTTAGGACCGATTTTAAATGAGCTTCCTTTGTCTTCTTTTACTTCTTCCGTTCCTGTGATCGCTTCTCTACCTTCATCAACTTCTACTTCCGTACCTTCCTCCATTATTTTTACTCCTTCCATTGTTCCTCCTTCAGTAACTCCTCCCCCCATTGTCCACCGTACAGAAGTGGGCTCTTCAAGTAGGGGTTCTGCTATGAGGAGCGTGATCATTGAGGTTCCTTCCAATAACAGTCTTTTAAGAAAGTCCGCGCAGGCTGATACTTGGCTCGAGCCTCTGATTGGCCCCATTGAGAGGGCTAAACTTGAAAGCCATAGTAATATAACCCTCATGAATGATATAGTTCATGCGACTTTGAAGGTATTTTCTAGTCTTTTATTTTATTAAGACTTTTGACTTCGGGAATCTTAACCTTGCCTCCCCCCTTTTTTTTGTAGGCCAATCTTATCGGTACTGAACTAATGACCCGAATCTCTCTTTTGGAAAAACTGGCTCGTGACTTGGAATAGACTGCTCATGATGCAGAAGAAGCTGCCTGTGGTTCTCAATTGGAGGCAAACAACTGGAAGGGCCAGTTTGAAAGTATACAAATCGACATAGAGAACTTGGAAGAGAGGAAAAATACCTTGGAGAAACAAGTTCAAACTCTAACCTCCAAGCTGGCGATGATTAAAGCTACTTCAGACCAAATTGAGAGGGAAAAAAGACGCCTTGAATCTTCCTTTTCGGAACAACTGTCCAAGGTCAACGAGGAAAATAGGGCTCTAAAGACTTTGCTAGCTCAGAAAGAAATGCATGCGGGGGAGCTAGCACAAAACCTTTCACGGGTACAGGAAGAATTGCATGTTTCTGTAGACAAGGTTCATGCATTAGAGAGTTCTCATACCACCCTTCAGTCATCTTATAGCTCTGTCTTAGCTAAAAACGAAGAACTTAAGAATGAAGTTGCTGCTTGGGAGAGAGATTATGAACTTCTTGAGGAGTCAACCAATGTTGAGGTGAGCTGGACCTTTTTAAAGTCTCGTCGTGACACCTTGGTAGAAATGGGCCAAGAAAATTTCAACCTGGAATCTGAATTGGCCAAGGTGAACGAGGCTATTGAACGAGCAAAACAACCACAAAATTTTTCATCTCTCGAGGCTAGAACTTCTGTAACTGAAACTCTTTTGGCTGAAACTCCCGCAGTTGAAGTCCCCGTGACTGTTGAAATTGCCACGAGTGTCATACCTTCCTCAAGTTTAGTGCCTCTTGCTGTTAGTCAAGCTGAGACTTTGCCCGTTGATGCCCCTAGTGAAGATCAATCTTCAACTGCTGATGATGCTGTTCCAGTTGAGACCGCTGATGATCTTTCTCCAGTTCCTTCTTCTTAATGAAAAAGTTTTTATAATTGTTTTAAATTCCTTTTTTGCAGGTACCAATCTGGAAAACTATGTTTAAGGTTTTTGGTTTCTTGTGATAGTTTTATTTTTTGTAATCAAACCCCTGCTTATCAGTTAAGGTTTGATTTTAAAAGTTCAAGTCCCCAAGTCTTGTTTAAGGGGCATTTTTGTATGAACAGTTCGATGACTAAGTTTATACTTAGCCTTTAGTTTTAAAATATTAAGAATTTTGTCTTTAAACTTCCATCTGTTCTATTCGTGCCTTTTATTTTCAAGGACTTAAAGAATAGTCTGCATTTTTATTCTTTGAAAATGCTTTCATTACCCTCATGACTAAATAACATGAGTTTTATAAAAGAGGGCCCTTTTATATTTTGACACTTAATGAAGAAGACGTCTCAACTTCATAATAGCGTGATCATACGATAAAAGAAATAGGAACACACATGTTTTTTGCAATAACTTTGAGAAATTTGTATTTCTGAACTTTGACAAGTTTTGAATAATACTTTACATGTGCTTGAATTACATCTATAACCTTCTCGTAATTGTTTTCCTTGTAATAGATTTATACAAAAGAAGAACAATAGATACGGGATTTTTCCTTATAACCCGTTTTAGTACATAATCCTTTTAACTCCAAAACATTAGAAAGAGTTTTGAGAATTGACTCCATTGTTCTTATGGACTTCTTAACTTTCACTCCGCACTTGATTCTTCTAGGCTTGATTTTCTAAATCTTATTTGCCTTTGCCTTTTTCATACACGTGACTGTATATACTATGTAGTCCCCCGAGTGTTTGAGTGTTGAAGTATGAAGCCTCGAGCACTTGGTAGTCTCTTTCGCCTGGTCCTTTTCCTGAAAAGGAAATACATACGGGACATGGGGGTGCGATTATAGATGAAGACTGCTTAACCCGTGTATACTTCTATCAGAATAATTCTAACCCTGGGCTAGGAATTTTAGTTTATTCCACTTTGCCTTACAGGTCGTGACTCATCATTTAGTACGGGTTAGCGTTTTGCCTATCATCTAAAATCGTTAGTAAAATATTAACAATTCAAAAACAAATATAACTTAACATGGTGATACCTGGCCATGGGTTTTTCCTTAGAAGTAGTATCTCTTCAAATGAATTGCATTCCAATGTGAAGGAAGCACCTTCCCGTCCATTGTTTCCAACTCGTATGCTCCCTTTCCTGCAATATCTCGAACTCTGCAGGGTCCTTCCTAGGTTGGACTTAGTTTATCCGCATTGGCCGCCTTTGTAGATTGAAAAACCTTTTTAAGCACGAAGTTGCCAGTTTTGAAGTATCGCAGTCGTGCTTTCCTATTGTAATATCGTTCGATCACTTGTTTTTGTGCTGCCATTCTTATTAATGCGGCTTCTCTCTTGCCTTCCAGTAGATCCAAATTGACCCGCATCTCTTCATCATTAGACTCTTGTGTTGCTTGTGAGAATCTTGTACTCGGTTCTCCTATTTCAACTCGATTAATGCTTCAGCTCCATAAACTAAAGAGAAAGGAGTTTCACCTGTGCTCGTCTTTGTTGTCGTGCGATATGCCCATAACACTCCGAGTAACACTTCAGGCCAATTACCCTTTGAATCCTCTAAACGCTTCTTCAAATTGTTGATTATGACTTTGTTCGTTGATTCTGCTTGCCCATTGCCTACTGGGTGATAAGGTGTAGATGTGATTCTCTTAATTTGGCAGCTCTCAAAAAACTCTGTGATTTGAGCTCCGATAAATTGAGGGCCATTATCGCATACAATCTCCTTTGGTACACCAAATCGGCAGATGATATTACGCCAAATGAAGTCTTTGACCTCCTTTTCTCGTACCTGTTTAAATGCTCCTGCCTCTACCCATTTAGTGAAATAATCAGTAAGTACGAGCAAAAATTTTACCTGTCCTTTTGCTTGTGGTAATGGACCCACGATATCCGTTCCCTACTTCATGAATGGCCAAGGTGATATGACCGGATGTAACAATTCCGCAGGTCTATGCATGTTGTTACCGTACCTTTGACATTTATCACATTTAGCTACGAAACTTTCCGCTTTTTCCTCAATTTTAGGTCAGTAGTATCCTGCTCTAATCAAGGTTCTTACCAGTGATCTTCCTCCTGCGTGATTCCCGCAATGCCTCTCATGTATTTCCCTCATTACATACTCCGTTTGAGAAGGTCCGAGGCATCTTGCTAATGGACCATCGAACATCTTACGATAAAGATTCCCTTGTTTTAAACAGTAGCGAGCAGCCTTTTTTCGAAGTGCATGCGCTTGCTCCTTGTCATTAGGGACGGTACCATACTGTAAAAAAACAACAATTTCGTTTCTCCAATCCCAAGTTAAATTATTAAAATTTACCTCATTCTTATCTGGTTCGAGAACTGAATGAAATAAATGTATAACTGAAGCATTTGCATCTTTTGCCACATCAACTACGGATGCGAGATTAGCTAAGGCATCTGCTTCAATATTTTCATCCCTTGATATCTGTATGACCTTCCATGTTTGGAATTGCTTTATCAGTTCCCATACCTTTTCCAAGTACTGTTGCATCCTTGTTTCCCTAGCTGTGTAAGTCCCCAGCATTTGATTAACCACGAGCTGCGAGTCACTTTTGATCACTACTTGATTTATACCAAGTTCTCGTGCCAATTCTAGACCTGCAATCACAGCTTCATACTCCACTTCATTGTTAGTTACGGAATGACATTTAATAGCTTGCCTAATAGTTTCACCCGTAGGTGGTACTAAAACAATTACTAATCCTGCACCTTTTACGTTAGATGAGCCATCAGTAAATAAGGTCCATGTTCCTGGATTAGCCCCATTAAGTACTTGTACTTCTTTTTCTGCTTCTAGTTGCATCCCTTGGCTAAAGTCAGCCACGAAATCAGCTAATATCTGGGATTTTATTGCTGTTCTAGGTAGGTACGTGATTTCATATTCACTAAGCTCTATGGCCCATTTAGCTAACCTCCCTGACAATTCATGTTTATGCAATATATTACGTAGAGGGTATGCAGTCACTACAACAATGGGATGGCATTGAAAATATGGTTTTAATTTCCTAGATGCCATGATTAGAGCAAGTGCTAGTTTTTCCAATTGTGGATACCGTGTCTCTGCATCTAACAAAGATTTACTAACATAATAGATAGGAGATTGTTTACCCTGCTCTTCTCGATCCAAAATCGCGCTTACCGCAACTTCTGAAACCGCAAGGTAGATGAAAAGCTTCTCCCCAGCCTTTGGTTTTGCTAGCAAAGGTGGATTTGACAAGTATGTTTTCAAATACCTAAGTGCTTGTTGACACTCCTCATCCCATTCAAAATGATCCTGCTTCTTAAGAGCCGAGAAAAATTTGAAACATTTTTCTGATGATTTAGAAATGAACCTTCCCAAAGCTGCGATTCTCCCTGTCAATCTTTGAACCTCTTTTTTGTTTGAAAGTATATCAGGGATTCTTCAATGGCTTTAATCTGTGCAGGATTCACTTCAATACCACGGTTAGAAACAAGAAAACCTAAAAACTTACCTGATGCTACACCAAATGCACATTTTTCTGGATTCAACTTCATATTATATTTTCGTAAAATCTTAAACGTGTCAGACAGATGTGATATATGATCTTCCGAATGTTGAGTCTTAACTAGCATATCATCTATATATACCTCCATGGTTTTACCTAAATGTTCTTGAAACATTTGGGTAACTAACCTTTGATACGTTGCACCTGCGTTCTTAAGACCAAAGGGCATTACCTTATAACAGTAAGTCCCCCTGTCTGTTATAAAAGAGGTTTTTTCTTCATCTCCTGGATCCATCTTGATTTGATTATCGCCTGAATATGCATCTAAAAAATTTAATAGCTCATGCCCTGCAGTAGCATCAATTAATTGATCTATGTGCGGTAAAGGAAAAGAATCTTTTGGACAGGCTTTATTAAGGTCTGTGTAATCTACACAGACTCGCCACTTACCGTTCTTCTTTGGAACCACAACAATATTAGCTAACCAGTCAGGATATTGTACCTCATGAATTGAACCAATGTTTAACAATTTTTGAACTTCTTCTTGAATCACCTTGTTCTTGAAAGTTCCTTGCTTTCTTTTCTTTTGCTTGATGGGAGGATATGATGGATCTTCATTCAATTTATGGGTCATGACCTCCGGTGGTATCCCTGTCATGTCAGAATGGGGACCAAGCAAAACAATCTGCATTAGCCTTTAAAAATTCAATCAATTTACGTTTTACCTCCGGGCTAAGATTAGCTCCTATGTATACTTTTCTCTCGGGCCAATGTATAAATAACACCACGACCTCTAGCTCTTCTATCGTTGTTTTGATGTTCTCGTTCTCCTCCGGTTCTTGAATGGTATCAGGTCTTGAATCCATATCCGTTTGCTTTTCTTCAGGTGAGGTTGACACCGTGTTATCCTCGCCTGAATTCTGTAATTGCTATTTATCTTCACGTTTATCAGTTGAATCTGCAACGGAATTGATGCTTCTAGATGTTTGTTGATCGCCTCTGATTTGACGTATTCCCCATGGAGATGAAAATTTAATAACTTGATGTAAGGTTGAAGGAACAGCCTCCATGTCATGAATCCATGGCCTCCCAAGAATCATATTGTAAGTCATTTCCATATCTACGACCTGAAATTTGGTATCTTTAACGACGCCTTCTGCGAATGTAGCAAGTATTGCTTCTCCTTTCGTTACAACACTAGAATTGTCAAATCCCGACAAAGTATGTGCTTTTGGAATCAATATATCCTCCGCTTGCATCTCGCGCAATACTCGTATTAAAATAATATTTACGGAACTACCTGGATCAACCAAATCTCGTTTCACGTTAGTGTCATGTACAAGTAAAGATATTACCAGCGCGTCGTTATGCGGAGTTAAGAGTCCCTCGACGTCTGCATCATTGAATTTAATATTCTCCTCTTCCAGTACATGTCGAGGCCGCTTCCCGTGGGTAATTGTTACTTTTGAAACCTTTTTATATGATACATCCTTGATCTCTTCACCCCCTCTTATAACGTTGATAGTTCTCTTGGGTGAAGGTGGTTTTGGAGGCTCCTGCCTGTTCTTTATGTATGCTTGTTTACCTTTTTCGCTGAATAACTTAGTGAGATACCCCTGTTTTAGCAAATGATCAACTTCACCTTGTAGAAACCTGCAATCTCCTATTTTATGCCCGTGATCGTTATGAAATTCGCACCAATGATCAGGGTTTCGTCTGTTTGGATTCGATCGCATTTCCTTTGGCCACCGTAGCTTATCTCCCATGCCTCTTAAAACAGATACGAGTTCAGAGGTGCTTACGTTGAAGTTGTAACCACCGAACCTTGCCTTTAAACTCCCATCATCGTCTCGTGACCCGCGTGTGTTTCGATCATTCCCGAACCTTGATGAGGAGCCTGATTCCGTGTTCCTAGGTTTGTGATCGTACCTTTGATTTTCTTGTCTTGACCGTGAGTCCTTTCCCGCAGGTCCCATGTAAGGCTCGTACCTGTTTTTCCCGGATCTCTTGTCACTTTCCCCGCCCCTTGAGCTTACCTTTTCTTCTGTTTTATGTCGTAAAATAGTGTCTTCTTCAATCCTCATTTTTGTACTGTATCTGTTGTAGACGTCATTCCACGTTGTTGCTGGGAATTCTCGAAGCTTTCTTTGAGTCGCCTCGTGGCTTCCGAACTCTTCTCATTCAAATTACTAGCAAAGGCTATGGCTGCCCAATTGTCAGGTACTCGTGGCAGCGTCATTCTTTCCCGTTGAAATCTATCTACGAATTCTCTAAGCAACTCTGAATCCCCTTGCTTGATTTTGAAGATGTCTTCCATTCTTTTTTCAACTTTTTGAGCTCCCGAATGAGCTTTAATAAATAAATCTGCAAGCTCAGCAAATGAATTTATAGAATTTTCAGGTAAAAGAGAATACCATGTTAAGGCCCCTTTAGTGAGTGTTTCACCGAATTTCATGACCAAGACTGATTCAATCTCTTGCTTAGTCAAATCATTGCCCTTGACACCTGTTGTAAATGCAGTGACGTGATCTCGTGGATCTGATGTTCCATCGTGCTTTGGAATATCAGGCATCTTAAACTTCTTTGGAAGTGGGAGGGGGGCAGCACTTGGCTTCCATGGTTGTTGGGAATATTTATCTATATCTACTCCCTTGATCACGGGCGGCACTCCAGGTATTTGTTCTATGCGATCATTTTGCTCCTTAAGCTGTTTCTGCAAGGTTAGTACCAGATTTTGTAAATCAGAATTAACTGGATTACCTGGGTCTCTCTCTTGTGTTTCACTAGGGGTTCCAACGCTGCCTGAATTAACCAATCCTGAACGAGGATTCTCCAAAGTGTTGTTGTTTGGAGTAGATGTGGATGGAGCAGCAGGTAATTGGCTAACAAAAGCCTGTAGAGCTTTATTGACTTGAGAGGCAATAAGTTTTTGCAAAGCCTCATTCATGGTTTCAACATTTTCGAATTGAGCCTTTTCATCTGTGTGAGATCCATCAGGAGTGCCTTCACGAGACCGTCGTGGGGAGCCTCGTGGAGAACCTTGTGGAGAGCCTCGTGGAGAGTCTCCCTGAAGTTGCTGGATTGTTTGAATTTCTGGGTTTCCTTGAGTGTTATCATCGTTGTTCGACATGATCGATGCAATCAAGAAAATTAGGTTGAGATATAATTGATTATCATATTCCCGGTAACGGAACCAATTTGTTTAACCAAAAAGTAGATTTTAGGTAAAAGCTTGAATTTAGAAGAACTCGGGTTACTGATAATCGGAAAAAGTATATAAAGAAGGAGATTTGAGAATATAATCGGAAAGCAAATGAATCAAAGTATAATCCAGTAGTGTTTGTTTTTTCGTGTCCCCTACAGTTGTTCGTGACTTTCCCTTTTATAGCCGTTTTTGGGAATACAGACTTTACCTTTCATAATAAAACAATTATGGGTAATTAATGACCTTAAATGTTACGTTATGCAATCATATACATTAAATACATATTCTATAACGTTTCTAGCATTTAATACTCATTAAATGCTGTATCTGGGCTCTTTTTTGCTGTCAGATTCATTCCTTTGACTCTTCTCGATCTTTGACCTTTGAATGTCTTGAATAGGTACGAGAGTTGAATTACTTGTATGAATGCTCGTGCCTTCTTTATCTAATTTACTCGTATCTATTGTTGCTCGTACCTGTTGCTGCTTGTATCCATTAACCAACCTTAATTCTTTGACTGTTTGACCAGTCTACGTGTCATGACACGTCATCATATATATAAATACAATTTTCCCCAATACACATTTCAAAATACAGTTTCAGGACTCAACTTTAGTGCGTCTTTTACTAACAGGGCCAGTGGATCTACTTCTTCAATAGTTCCCAAGTAGTACGACTATGATTCCAGGAAATCCTGGGACTTCAAGACCTAGCATGCGTAATTGAATTTTTGAAAATAACATGCTTAATTGTTAAAAGCTTGATTATAAGCGTCTAACTTCATTTTCCATTTGAGTTATCCGATGTGTGTGTCTTTTGTGTCATCGTATAATGGTCATTAATTATAGTTCATGTTACTAGGAATTCAAAGAGTTCAAACAATAGCTATATAAGTGATCAGTCCAGTGTGTTGTCGTAAGGGTGGAGTTATTTATAATATTATGAGTATGTTTTATGTTTGTCCCGCTATTTCATCCTTTTGTGCCTTATAAGTTTTATATTTTTGAATGGTGTTACTCATTTCTTTAACTTACCATAAAGTGGTAGAACGCCCTAGTTTAAATTCAAACAAGAATCAACCATACAGAGCCATGGCGGTTTTAAGTATCTAAGGTTATTTTATTATACATACACACACAATTACATGTAGATTTATCCGCATGCCTACAATTTCTTTTAAAGAAGTAACGAAAGGACTTCTTAGTTAAAATTGTGAAGTTTAATATGTGAGAACTGATTTTATATAT
>NC_031989.1:99005926-99006216 GCF_001879085.1 Nicotiana attenuata | reverse complement strand
ATATATATATATATATATATATATATATATTGCTGAAGAAAAAATCACGGTGTGCCTACATATATTATATAATGTGTACCAGATATATATACTCATATAGTGACTGCAAGATGTGATTGATTTAATTTTGTACGTGAAATAATCATCTTTTTTAGAATTAACTGTATTACATTGTAATCCATATGCTGCTATTGGTTCATTTTGCATTCTAATTTGCTTTAAATCTAAGCCCTTGTTATATTTTCCATGGAAACAGGGCCGTTTTAGTGTCTAACTCTTCTCCATGTGCA
>NC_031989.1:98998538-99005906 GCF_001879085.1 Nicotiana attenuata | reverse complement strand
AAAAAAAACAAAAGAAAAGAGTTCTAACCCTTGACTTGGAACTAGCGTATGACATATAACTTTCTCTCTGATATATAGAGGGTCGTTTCTTCAAATTTAATGTTGCTTTTCAATTTGATAGGAGTATAAATCTTACAGTGCCATCTTATTAAGATGGCATATAACTTTCAATGATTCTAATAAGAATATTACAAAAACGGAGATAGATAATTCAAAGAAACTAATAAAATAATTAGATAAGCATAACCTACATGTTCTTTCCAATTTTTCCGCAAGTAGGCATTTGCCATATTAATTGTTATCTTGACACAAATAGTCGTTAGATTTATTGTTTATTATGTCTAGTTGGTATACATAGATTATATATAGATTATACATGATTCGCCACATATTATGCATGGATTATACATGTAATATACTTCTGCCAGCTATTTTCAGTTTAAGTAATTGCGGTCGTTTCATGATTTACAACCTCGTTCAGCCCATTTCTGCTTCTTTATGTGTTGTTCAGCTGTATTTCATCATATTGTGTTGGTTGTTCTGTGTTCGCAATAGTCTTGCGGTGGAATGAGACACTTAGTCTCTAATTTAGGAGCTTAAATTGGAAAAAGTCAACCGGTTGTTGAATTATGTATAGAAGGCCTCGAATGTGGATTCTGATGGCTCAGATAGCTTCGTTAGGTGATTTTGGACTTAAGAGCGTGTTCGAAAAGTAATTTGGAGGTCCGTGGTAGATTAAGGCTTGAATTAGCGAAATCGAGAATTTTGCGTTTTCCGGTCGGCAACGAAAACCTTGACATGGGGGTCGGAATGGAATTTCGGAAATTGAAATTGGTCCATTGTGTCATTTGTGACGCGTGTGCAAAATTTCAGGTCATTCAGATGAGGATTGATAGGTTTTTATATCGTTTACGAAATTCGGAAGTTTTGAAATCCTTAGGCTTGAATCCGAGGGTGATTTGGTGTTTCGATGTTGTTTTGAGTGTTTCGAAGGGTGTTATAAGTTTGAATGATGATATGTGACTTCTAGGTAGGTTTGGTTGAGGTCCCGAGGGACTCCGGATGATTTCGAAGGGTTAACCGGATAGTTGGAAAATTTGAGTTGTAGCTGAAGCTGCTGTTTTCTGTCATAACCGCACCTGGGATTGGGGAACGAAGGCGCGAGCTGCAGAAGCGGAAAGGAAACCGCAGGAGTGGCATTGGTAGCAGGAACGGAGGGCTAGACCGCATCTGCGAGCCTGCATGTGCGAGACCTGGGCGCAGGTGTAGCGTCTTAGGACTTAAGTGAAATTCGCATTTGCGGATTTTTGGCCGCAGAAGCGGCCCGCAGGGGCGGGATCCCTGGCAGAAGGTATATATGTTCTCCTTCGCGATTTTTAGCTTATTTCTCACCATTTTTGGACGGCATCAAAGCTTTTGAGTGCGATTTTGAGAAGGGATTCAAGGGTTAACAACAAGGTGAGTGACTCGAGCCCTAATACTTATATATACGACTTCCAGTTGTTTAATCGTGGAATTTGTGGTAAAATTAGGAATGAAATTGGGAGATTAGGGCTTGAAATTGGAGAGTTAAAATTGGGGATTTGAGGGGCCATTTGAGGTCCGATTTTGATGATTTTGATATGTAGAGACTCGTGAGAGGATAAGGATTTTAGTGGTACGATTTTATCGAAATTCGAGATATGGGCCCGGGGGTCGGGTTTGGCCAATTTGGGGAATATTGATTAAATTTGACAATTTTCGTGTGGGCTTTGTTCCTTTCGCATGTATTGATGATATGATTTATATTTTGGATAGATTCGGGGTGATTTGAGGCCGATTCGAGAGGTAAGGGCATTGTGGAGTAGATTTTCGTCCGGTTCGACATAAGTTACTAATGTAAATCTAGACTTGAGGGTATGAAACCCGAAATTTCATACTACTTTGACAAATGAGGTGATGCACATGCTAGGTGACGGGCGTGTGAGCGTACACCCGTAGGGATTGTGACTTGGTCCATCCCGTGGCAACTGTAGAGTTGCATATTTTGACAAAATCTATATGATATCTATGTGTTTTACTAATATTTTTGTTAACTTGGCTGAATTCCATGTTTGGGGCCTTGTGCCATACTGTTTGGACCCTTAGGGGGTATTTTAATATTATCCTCACATTGCTTTGATAGAATGCTTTATCCTCAGTCATCGTTTATACCTGTTTATTGTTTAATCTTGTTTCTCACTCTATTTTAATATTTATGAAAGTGTTTTGGGTTGAGTTCCCTGAGTTTGCACTGAGATGCCTTAGTGGCTTGTGAGGTTGATAAGTGAGTGAGGCCTAGGGTCGGATTGTGAGGATAGTTATGGATCGGGATGCACGCCGCTTGGGCGGTAGGAGCCCCTCCGGAGTCTGTACGACCCAATGAGCACAGTTGACTATATATTTATGGATCGGGCTGCACGTCGCAGCGGTTATTATAAGATATCTATTTAGCGTGAGAGCTGAGTGTGTGAGCTGATTGATGATAACTAAGTCACGAGTGACTGAGAGGCTTGCCCGAGGGGCTATATATATATGAGTGATGCTTTGCCCGAGGGGCTTGTTTTATTAAAAATACTATTTTACTCTTCTTTTGAGCCTCAGTTGAAATTGTTAAACAAACGTTCTTATGACTCTTCATTGAATCTGGAGCTTTTACTAGATATTCAGAATCTAATTACTGATTTGATCTTGTTATTCCCTCAAAGGTTTCTATGTTATGACATGTATATGATTTCAAATGCACGTTACTGCACTCAACCTTTATTTATAATTGTTACTTACTGAGTTGGCGTACTCACGTTTCTCCCTGCACCTTGTGTGCAGATCTAGGTGCCAGAGCATCCGAGTGAGAGCCGACTCTCGCCTTCAGAGCATTTCGGAGATTGCAAGGTAGCTGCATGGCGTCCGCAGCCCTGCCTTCCTCCTTCTTATCTTTTAGTATTTGCTTTTATCAGAATTATCTTGTATTGAGTAGACAGTATCAGACTGTATTTTAGTTCCTCATTACTAGTGACACCGTGATCGGGCAATGTTTGATGTTTTGTAGAGTCTCGCGGATCGGTATGGAGACGTTTGTACTTATTCTCGGGAGGCTGCAAAACCTTTAGGAAGAACTTCACATTCTTGAAATTCCTGTCCTGCGAATCTCTTGATTCTAGTACTAAACTTCTGTTATTCTATTCTTTCACAGATGGTGAAGACACATGCTACCGGACAGGACGGACGACCACCAGTACCACTAGTTGGGGCCACTAGAGGCCGAGGTCGAGGTCGAGGCTGTGGTAGGGGCAGGGGTGTAGCTCGTGCAGCAGATAGGGCAGCACCTGCAGATCCACCAGCCACCCCAGTTCATGATCAGATTCCAGTGGAGGATGCTCCAGCAGGACAGCTCAGGCACCCGCCGTGCCTATTGTTATTCCGAGTCATTAGGAGATCATGGCTCAGATCTTGACGGTGTGCACTAGTCTTGCTCAAGCGGTCGCAGTTTCTACTACAGCACCCACTTCCCAGGCCGGGAGAGGCACTCAGACTCCCGTCGCCCGCACGCCCGAGCAGGTTGTTCAGGGATTGCAGACACCGGAGGCACCACCAGCCCAGCCGGTTACAGCTGCTCAGGATTTTGTAGTACTAGTTATGCCTGAGGACGAGCAGCGTCGATTGGAGAGGTTTGGTAGACTTCAGCCTCCGACTTTCAGTGGTGCAGAGGGCTAGGATGCTCAGGGTTTCTTGGACAAGTGTTAGAGGATTCTTTGTACAGCGGGTAATCTGGAGACCAGTGGGGTCGCAGTTACTACTTTTAAGTTTTGTGGAGCTTCCTTCACTTGGTGGGAGGCTTATGAGAGGCGTAGGCCTGTTGGTGCAGTGCCCCTACCTGGCAGCAGTTCTCCGCTCTCTTTTTGGAGAAGTATGTGCCTTAGTCTCGCAGGGTGGAGCTGCGAAGGTAGTTCGAGTAGTTGCATCGGGATGATATGACTGTGATGCAGTATGAGATGAGGTTCTCAGATTAGATCGTCATGCTGTTTGGCTGGTTCCTACGGATAGAGAGAGGATCAGGAGGTTCGTGGTTGGCTTCATATATCAGCTCAGATTCTCATGACCAGAGAGAGGGTGTCGGGTGCTACTTTTGAACAGGTTATTGATATTGCCCTAGAGACTGAGTCAGTTCGTCGCCAGGAGCGAGATGAGAGGGAGGGCAAGAGGGCTCGGGGATCTGGTAGTTTTGGTGGAGTTCCTTCGAAAGGTCAATTTCAGCACGGCAGAGGCCGTCCATTCAGACATGCTCAGTCAGCTCTCCCAGTTCATCGTGGGGGATGATCGGTCCATGGTTTTCACAGTTCTTATCTGGACCATTTGTCACTTAGTGCCCTTCCAGCCCAGAGTTCGTCCCGTGCTCCATCAGTTCAGGGCTCTTCTATGCCAGACCTTTCTACTAGTCATCCCGGTTCTAGGGGTTCCCTTCAGTCCCCGTCCCCTGCACTAGGGAGTTGTTATGAGTGTGGAGAGTTTGGGCATATGAGGAGACAGTGTCCTCGTCTTCTTGGGGGTTCATCTCAGCAGAGGGGTCATCCCTCGACTTCAGCTCCAGTTACTTTACCACCCGCCCAGGCAGCTAGGGGTGGGGGTCAGTCATCTATGTGTTTTCCTAGAGGGGGAGGTAGATCAGGTGGTGGTCAGGCCCGTTTCTATACACTCCCAGCCAGACCAGATGTTATTGCTTCAGATGCCGTGATTACAGGTATTGTCTCAATTTGCCACAGAGATGCCTCTATGTTATTTTATCCTTGTTCCACCTTTTCATATGTGTCATCATATTTTTCTCGTTATTTGGATTTGCCCCGTGAGTCTCTCGCTTTGTCTTTTCGTGTATCTACTCTGGTGGGCAATACTATTATCGTGGACCGCATATATCAGTCGTGTGTGGTGACTATTGGGGGTTTGTAGACCCGAGTGGACCTTCTGTTGCTTTGTATGGTGGACTTCAATGTGATATTAGGCATGGATTGACAATCTCCGTGCCAGGCTATTTTGGACTGTCATGCTAAGACAGTAACGTTGGCTATGCCGGGTGTGCCACAGATTGAGTGGCGAGGTTTGACTGATTTTGTTCCCAATAGGGTAATTTCAATTTTGAAGGCCCAGAGGATGGTTGGAAAAGGTTTTTCTTTCATACTTATCCTTTGTGGGGGATGTCAGTGCAGAGGCTCCTAGTATTGATTCAGTCCTGGTAGTGAGGGATTTTCCAGTTGTGTTTCTGGAAGACCTGCCGAGCATGTCCCCGGATAGGGATATTGATTTTGGTATTGATTTAGTGACGGGCACTCAGCCCATTTATATTCCACCATATCGTATGGCACCGACAAGTTGAAGGAGCTGAAAGATCAGCTTCAGGAACTCCTTGATAAGGAGTTTATTCGGCCTAGTGTGTCACCTTGGGGTGCGCCTGTTCTATTTGTGAAGAAGAAGGATGGCACGATTGTCGATGCCCCCTTTTTTAAAGGCGAAATCGGGTTTACGACATTTGGGCGGACAACTCTTTTCCTTTTGGGAATTGGGTTTGAGATTTAGAAGAGTCGCCACCTAATGATTAAGTGCATTAGGACACTAAGAAGGAAATGAAAAGAAGAAAGACCAGAGAATGGGTAAGGGCTTGAAATTATCTCGGAGGGAACGTGTTAGGCACCCCCAAGATCCACTAGTGTGGTTCCCGGCCATGCTATAATTGTGACTTTAAATATAAACAACAAATAAACATACAAGACAATTCTCACATAACGATTGCAAGTAGGGGAAGTATGAAAGTTAAATAAACGAGCTGAAATTTGGGACTAGGCAATTTCATAATTTATTTAAAGAATATACAAGTGCAGAAAAATGGGGGGGGAGGGGGGTCAAATAATTGATGCAAATAATCAAACAAAGGGAAATAGGGCGGAAATTTGGGAGAGAAAAACAGTACTGGAAATTTAAAGAGATTTTTAAATGATTAAAACAAAGGACGAGGTTTAAAAGAACTGAAAACTGACAATTTTAATAATTCTGAAAGAAAGAAGTAAACACATAAAGGGGGAGGGGGTCCTAGGCTTATAAATAACATGGATCACTCACGCAACACCCGGTAACCAATTATACACGTGGTGTTATCGCGTGATCATCATATCCATGTCTACCCTTACCCACCCCGTTAAGGTACTAAAGCGTGGAATGGTCTCGTTACTTATTGCATGCTACTACCCGCCCCGATCCTATCAGTCCCGGAGGCAGTTGGGACTACTAATCCTAGAGGGAAGGGATATTGGCTTTTGAAGTTTAAAGGACAAAATCTAGTGCGACAAACAAAATACATAAGAGCAGTAAAGGGGAAAACACATAGCAGTTAAGGCTCAAATAGGCCTCCTCATTCAAAGCAAAAATTGTTTAGCATGACTTACTAGTACTGGTTAGGTCTTTAATTAAACTTACGTAAAGGGGGTGGTTGATTTATTACATGTTTTCAGATAAGAAGTCCGAATTAGGCTTGCCTGCTGATTGTAATTATTAAAGACTGGTATAATTAATTGATTACCTAATGGTTTGCCTAGGTGAAACCTATAGGCATGATATTTAACAAGGTCAAACATACTAATTTTAAAGAAGATTAATGACTTTTAGAAATAACCAATTCTGCGGATATTAACAACATTATTACTGATTTTAGACTTTGCGGATGAATAAGATTTGAACGATTGCTCCTATAGGCATGAATTCTAAGCATTACTGATTTTAAAACGGTTATGTAAGTGCAGGAATCCTATGAGCATGGTATCCAGGATGCAATTGATTATTCCTTAACCTATAGATTGTTTGCCTAATGACATGTGTATATGCAGAAGTGCAGAAAACTTATAATCATGATTTCTATATGCAGAAGTGCAGAAACTTATAGACATGATTTTTAATGAAATGCATAACTTATAGACATGATTTTTAATGCTGTAATGAAATTGGGAGATTAGGGCTTGAAATTGGAGAGTTTAAATTGGGGATTTGAGGGGCCATTTGAGGTCCGATTTTGATGATTTTGATATGTAGAGACTCGTGAGAGGATAAGGATTTTAGTGGTATGATTTTATCGAAATTCAAGATATGGGCCTGGGGGTCGGGTTTGGCCAATTTTGGGAATATTGATTGAATTTGACAATTTTCGTGTGGGCTTTGTTCCTTTCGAATGTATTGATGATATGATTTATATTTTGGATAGATTCGGGGTGATTTGAGGCCGATTCGAGAGGCAAGGGCATTGCGGAGTAGATTTTCGTCCGGTTCGACATAAGTTACTAATGTAAATCTAGACCTGAGGGTATGAAACCC
>NC_031989.1:98988484-98998533 GCF_001879085.1 Nicotiana attenuata | reverse complement strand
TAACCAATTATACACGTGGTGTTATCGCGTGATCATCATATCCATGTCTACCCTTACCCACCCCGTTAAGGTACTAAAGCGCGGAATGGTCTCGTTACTTATTGCATGCTACTACTCGCCCCGATCCTATCAGTCCCGGAGGCAGTTGGGACTACTAATCCAAGAGGGAAGGGATATTGGCTTTTGAAGTTTAAAGGACAAAATCTAGTGCGACAAACAAAATACATAAGAGCAGTAAAGGGGAAAACACATAGCAGTTAAGGCTCAAATAGGCCTCCTCATTCAAAGCAAAAATTGTTTAGCATGACTTACTAGTACTGGTTAGGTCTTTAATTAAACTTACGTAAAGGGGGTGGTTGATTTATTACATGTTTTCAGATAAGAAGTCCGAATTAGGCTTGCCTGCTGATTGTAATTATTAAAGACTGGTATAATTAATTGATTACCTAATGGTTTGCCTAGGTGAAACCTATAGGCATGATATTTAACAAGGTCAAACATATTGATTTTAAAGAAGATTAATGACTTTTAGAAATAAACCTATTCTGCGGATATTAACAACATTATTACTGATTTTAGACTTTGTGGATGAATAAGATTTGAACGATTGCTCCTATAGGCATGAATTCTAAGCATTACTGATTTTGAAACGGTTATGTAAGTGCAGGAATCCTATGAGCATGGTATCCAGGATGCAATTCATTGTTCCTTAACCTATAGATTGTTTGCCTAATCACATGTGTATATGTAGAAGTGCAGAAAACTTATAATCATGATTTCTATATGCAGAAGTGCTGAAACTTATAGACATGATTTCTAATGAAATGCATAACTTATAGACGGGATTTTTAATGCTGTAATGAAACAACTTATAGGCAGGATTTCTAATGCAGTAAGGAAACAACTTATAGGCAGGATTTCTATATGCAGATGCATAAACTACTAGGCAGGATTTCTATATGTAGATGCATAAGCGAAAAACAGGTTGTGATTGCAGAAATAAATACCTAAAGCATGATGTCTCCCCACATGCATAACATGAGTGACCCTCCCCTTTTCACTATACACCCCATAAGTTATTACAAATTATTACAACCCGAATGAATCAAGAAAAAATAAAAAAATTACATCAGAAATTAAAGTTCCAACTAAGGAGAACCTAATTCAAACTCCTAGTCTGAAACATGAAATAAACCAACTTCCAAAGATCAGTTTTTCAAAGCCTTTCTCATCTTTTGGGTGTGTCAAAGTTCCAAGGAGCTTCATGAACTCCAGGCAGTGCTTACACCCAATTACATTTGCAGGATCAAATTATAGTGCAGTATGGAAGGGCCAGCCCTCATATGTCCAAGTTCAGAGGGAACTCAAGGTCCCCAAGGCAAGGCTCATAGGAGGGGACAGAACTTAGAGTCTAAGAATAAGTGTAAGTGCAATAGAGGGGGACTTAGGGAAAGCCATGACAAAACTAGTTGTCATGCCCAGCAATTAGGATGCTGGCACACCCCTGACCAGCCTGTCAACTTGAATTTGGGAGTTAGGACCTATTGAAGGTCATGTTCAGACCTGGGCAGTAATTTGGATACTGCCAGGCCACGAACTTTAACTCAGCACACAAAAGGGAATGGGGGTATAGGGGACTTATAACAAGCAGTAAACATAAAAGGAGGTAATATACTTAACATGAGCAACAAGGTAGACAGGAATAGAGCAACTATAAAGTAAACACATAGGGAAAGAGCTAAAATCAAAATTGAGACATACCAGTTTCAGGGAAACAAATAAGTAAAAACAGCAGTCTTGAAAAGCCAAGTTGCAAGCAAAGCAGTACAAAAGTCTCAGCAAAGAGTAGAGAGTTTGAAAGAGTATTGTGATTGAAAGTATGTGTGCGAGAGTATGAATATTGGACTTTAGGATTCAGAAGTTCAAAGTTCTAAAGTTATAAAGTTTTCTAAGCTTAAAAGCCTGTTCAATGCAGAAGGATCGAGCCCCTTTTATAGTGCAAATGTCACGACCCAAACCCCGATCCGGTCGTGATGGCGCCTCTCGTGAAGACAAGGCCAACCAACCAACCCATATCGCCTTTATAGTTAAACATGAATAAGCAGTCTAAATATGATTTAATAATATTAATTAGCGGAAGTACAACCCAACACAGCCCTAATCGGGGTGTCACAAGTCACGAGCATCTATAAGAGTGTAAATACAACTACAAGGTCTAAAAATACACTGAACAGGAATGATGAACAACAAAGAGAGAAGAGGTGCTGCGAACGCTGGCAGTCACCTCGCTAAACTCCTATAGCTCTGCCTCCAATCAGCCAAAACCTGCTACCGGGTGAATAAATACCTGCATCTGAAAACGAGGTGCAGGGAGTAATGTGAGTACTCCAACCCAGTAAGTAATAAGAGTAAATAAAGACTGAGCAGTAGGAAACAATGAATCCACATTCGTGTTAGGCTCAATAAACACAACAGGCTTTCAAATCATAATACGAGTCAGCCTTCCCTTTTAAAACCCAGCTTTTAGTAAAAATCATTTTTGAAATGTTTCCAGCAGTTTCAGTAGGGGTTCAATACCATTTAAAATAATAATAGAGATTAAAGCAATAATCGGCCCCTCGGGCAAAGCATAGTTCGTAAAACAGCCCCTCGGACAAAAAAGTAATCATAAATACTTCATAACTTGAAAATCTCGGTGGAAATAACCAAATGCCAAATCAGTGATTAATTTCTGAACATCTCATAAACCCCAGTTTAAATAAAAGTTGTTTTAAAACATTTGTTCAGCTTTCAGACAGAGGCTCAATATAAAGATGAGTGAAAACAGTCAATCAATCAACATATTCAATAGAAACTCACTTTAAAGAGAATTGAAATCAATAAGTTCATAAACAGGCCTCTCAGGCAAACATCACTCATATGCATGTCTATATCTATCGCCCCTCGGGCTAGCCTCTCTGTCACTCGTGACTCAACTCTTACCGATCAGTGCTCACACTCAGCACTCACACTCAATAGGTACCATATAGTAACCGCTGCGGCGTGCAGCCCGATCCATATATATATAATAACCGCTGCGGAGTGCAGCCCGATCCATATATCGTCGACGGCGCTCACTGGGGGTGTGCAGACTCCGGGAGGGGCCCCTTACAGCCCAAGCGCAATATTGCTGTGGCGTGCAGCCCGATCCAATATATATATCGTTGAGTCGTGCAGCCCGATCCATATAAGCATTGTCGCGGCGTGCAGCCCGATCCGTATCCATATATATATATACTTTCCTGCAGCGTGCAGCCCGATCCATAGATATATAGTCCTCACAACTAGGCCTTCGGCCTCTCTCAGTCATTAACATCACCATCAGACTCTCAGTCTATCTCAAATGTCACTCTCACAATCAGACCCTCGGTCTATATAAGTAAAACAGGGAACTCAGCCCAAACAGTTTTCCACATTTTTAAGAATATAATGATAGAGACCGGTTTGAGAAATAAACAGATAAAAACATGACTGAGGATATAATTTCAACAAGTAGAGCGAGGAAAATCAGTCAAATACCCCTAAGGGTCTCAGCAAATCGGCACAAAGCCCCAAACATGGCATATAACCCAAGGTATAATAACATCAAACAATTAACTATCAATTACTCATTAAAATAGTCATTCGGGATGGACTAGGTCAACAATCCCCAGCAGTGCTCTACCTCACGCTCGTCGTTTAGCGTGCAAGTCACCTCAAAGTAACACAACGATGTGTAGTCCGGGGTTTCAAACCCTCAGGACAGTATTTACAATCATTACTTACCTCGAACCGGTGAAATCTCTAGCTCGCCATGCCTTTGCCCCTCAAATCGGCCTCCACGCGCGTCGAATCTATCCAAAATCAGAGCGAATACATCACAATAGGCTAAGGGGACATAACCCAATCAAAAAGAATCGAAAAACATCGAAAGTCACGAAATTTGCAAAACTCGAGCCCCGGGCCCACTTCTCGAAAAATCAGAAAATTAACATCATCGGATTCCTCATCTCGCCACGAGTTTATGCATACCAAAAACTCCCAAATCCGAGCCCAAATGACCCATCAAATCCCATTTTGAAATACAAAATTTCCAAGCCCTAGCTTTACCCTCTTTTGATGAATTTCCACAATTTTCTATGTTAATTCTACCATTAAATCATGTATTAAGGTCAAGGAACTCACCTCCAATCACACCTAGTCGAAATCCCCTTCAATTTCTGCCCAAAAGCTCTCAAGGTCGATCAAAAATGGAGGAAATGAACTTAAGCTCGCGGAACCAAATGAGTTTTAAAACCCTTCTCTGAACAGTCTTTTTCACATATGCGGTTACCTTTCCGCATATGCGACTACCGCTTCTGCGGTTTTCCATCCGCTTATGCGGAACTTACTAATACGCCCAGGACCGTTTCTGCGGTCTAATCCCGCTCCTGCGGTGAGCGCATCTGCGCACAACCTATCGCTTCTGCGGAACACCCTTCACCAACACGGACCGCTTCTGCGGTCAGCAACCGCATTTGCGGAGACCGCTCCTGCGGAACCCCTCCGCTACTGCGGAAATCCTCCACATATCCCACACTCGCACCTGTGACCAAATCTTCGCATCTGCGGAACCGCTTCTGTGGCCCCTTTTCCGCAGATGCGGAAATACCATATATCAGCAAACCAGCAAATTTCACAACTCCAANAGTTCAGAGGGAACTCAAGGTCCCCAAGGCAAGACTCATAGGAGGGAGGTAGAAATTAGAGTCTAAGAACAAGTGTAAGTGCGATAGAGGGGGAATTAGGGAAAACCATGACAAACTAGTGGTCATTCCCAGCAATTAGGATGCTGGCACACCCGTGACCAGCCTGTCAGCTTGAATTTGGGAGTTAGGACCTATTGAAGGTCAGGTTCAGACCTGGGCAGTAATTTGGATACTGCCAAGCCATGAAGTTTAACTCAGCACACAAAAAGGAATGGGGGTATGAGGGATTTATATCAAGCAGTAAACATAAAAGGAAGTAATGTATAGAACATGAGCAGCAAGGTAGACAGGAATAGAGCAACTGTAAAGTAAACACATAGGGAAAGAGCTGAAATCAAAATTGAGACATACCAGTTTCAGGGAAAACAAATAAGTAAAAACAGCAGTCTTGAAAAGCCAAGTTGCAAGCAAAGCAGTACAAAAGTCTCAGCAGAGAGTAGGGAGTTTGAAAGAGTATTGTGATTGAAAGTATGTGTGTGAGAGTATGAGTATTGGACTTTAGGATTCAGAAGTTCAAAGTTCTAAAGTTGTAAAGTTCTCAAAGCTTAAAAGCCTTTTTTTCAGTGCAGAAGGGTCAGGCCCTTTTATAGTGCAGCAAATAAGCAAGAAAAAGGTAAGGAAATAACATTGTAATCAGTCTCCCTTTAGTTAAGGGATTCTGATTTCAAACGGGTAAAAACAATTAAGGAAAGGGGTTTGAAAAATATTTTCCTAGCAGTATAATAAAGGGTAAGTACATAGAAGCTATTTAAGGCAACAAACTAATAGTACACGATTTGTAAAAAAAAAGGAAAGGGAATCAACCAGTAAAATCAAAATTTCAGCCTTTTACTTGAATGAATCAAGTCAGGAAAGGGGTAAAGAAAGGTTCAAGTAGGGAAAATCAGTAACAATCAAGTGAACACAATTAAAGGAATTCGGAATCAATTAGTAGTTGGCAAAACCTTTTTGAAAGAAGAGTTCTCATATATAAAATACACAAATATGTAAATCAGGAAAGGACTGTCAAGTTATTTAGAAGAGAGTTTAATCAAAGAAAAGTTCAGAATCATAAGCAAAAAGATACAGGTTCAATTTGCAGACTCATAGTGGGTCTGAGAGTCCAGGGTCCCCAAAGTGGAACCCTAACTCAAACATAAAATCAAAATCACCAAGGGAAACCCCCAAATCCTAGGGTTTCACAATTGAGTCAGACATGGAGGTGAGAAAGCAAGCCATTTGTTTCAGAACCTCAGCAAAACAGATATGATAGCATGCTTGAACGACAAAGGAAGAAAAAATCATGAAGAACATATTTGAGAAAACTCAGAACCTAAACAAGTTCAAAAAGGGGGAGATAATACAAACTTGAACACAAGTAGAGGAAGTGTGTAAGATTATGAACGGAATCCAGTAAACAAAATCAAATAACTTAACGGTAGAACAGTGTAAAGTAGAAAAGAAAAGGTAAAAGACAGTACATGCGTAAAATAAAAGAAATCACACGAGCAGGGTATAGACAAACACACATAAAGCAAAGAAGACGAAAAAATCAGAAAGATTTTTCCCAAAAATCCTTTCAGAAACCCTAAAATCGGAGAGAAGCGATGTTGACAAAACTTTTGGGGAAAACACTTTAGATGGCAAGAGAAGCATATATACAGTATAGATCTAACCAAATAATGGTGAAAGAACCTCGAATAGCTTAGGGTTTCAGAGAAACCCTAGAAAGGAGAAAGGCTTGAAACAGGTCCGATCTTGAGTAGGAGAGGTCAAGAATCAGGTTCCTGAGCCTTGAATCTGCCGGAGCATGGCCGGAGAAGCCATGGAATCAAAGATCGGAGAAGATCGGAGGGAGAACACTCGAAGTCAGCCTTCCAGACTTCGAACATTCAAGGTCTAATGGTGGAGATGGTGGGTAGAGACCATCCATGGCCTGGGAAGCCATGGATTCCGGTGAAAAAATACGGTAAAGAAAGGTGGGAGGAGGCTAGGGTTCCAAAGAACTGATGAGAGGATTTGAGAGTTTTTTGGGATTCTAGGGCGCCGGGTCGGGTGACAATGAGGGGGATTAGGGTAGGTCATTTAGTTTAATCATGGAAGGGTGAGTTTTGGCCGTTGATCTTAAGTGATCAACGGTCCAGATTTAGACGGGTAGGTGGGGAACGGGTTGGGTCGTTTGGAATTGGGTCGATTAATTGGGTAGAATTGGGTCAATTTAGGGGCCAAAATTGAACTAAAATGGGGCTGTAATTGAAATAGAAATGGGGCTAAATATTAAATAGCCAATTTTCCCTTTTTATTTATAAAAAATAGTAAAGATGATTTTAAAAGTAAATTAATAATACTGGAACAATTAATAGTGTATAAATATTAATTTAAAAATACTGGACCTAATTTTACAATTACAAAATGCTATTAATCTTAAAGTAGACTACAATTGCAATATATGCAATTTAGTCTTTTAAATACCAAATAAATTTGTAAACAATATATGAAAAAATCACCCTACGTATATTTTGGTATAAATATGAGAATAAAATAAATTATTCACCTAAAATGATAGTTTGGGAATAATTACTGATTTTGTATTGCTAAAATGGACAACAAATTGATTTTAAAAATCATTAAAAATTAGGAAAAATACCAAAATACTTGGGCATGCTTATATATATATATACATATATATATATATATATGTATATACGCTATTTTGAAATTACTTTGGATATAAAAAATTACATAGGGAAAAATTGGATATCAACAGCTGCCCCTCTTTACCCGGGAAGGATGAAAGAGTTATCGGGTAAAGATATGATGGCCAGTTTTGACCGAACGAAACAATTTGAAGAATTTTGACCAAGCTCTGGTTCCTGAGCCACCTACATATCCTTGGTTTTAAAGGAATCAGGCCGTATGTAGTTCAAGATCCATCGAAGGAACATGCCGATGGAGATTTTTTCAAGAGCGAACGAGATATTCAGGTTGGGGTAGCGTTGCTATGAGTTTAACATGGCTACGGAAATTGGAGCGGGATCGCTCCTGCTGAGACGGCCGTTGCTAGCCGGTGTACCTGCAAATGAATAATACCAATATATATTGTGCATAAATTTAAACGTGATGCAAGTTCCCGTTGGACCATGAATGCTATCTTTGGACGGTTAGGATGATGTCCTCGGACTATGGTGTCCTGGGCCATGAAACACATAATAAAGGATTCGCGGGCTATGAAATGATGCTCTCGGGCTATGAGAATGATGCCTCCGAACCATGATGCCTTTGAATAATGCAATGCAGAGATAAAAGTGGGGTCCTCAGGCCATGACATGATGTTCTGGGGCTATGAAAATGGTGCCTCTGAACAATGACGCTTTCGGATGATTTTGGCGATCTTTCAGCCCATGAAATGCAGGATTTGGCGATCTTTCAGCCGATGAAAGTTTTAATAAAATGGCGATATTTCAGCCGATGTAATGTGTAAATATAAATAGCGATCTTTCAGCCGATGCAAGACTTAAATAAGGTGGCGATATTTCAGCCGATGTAAAGTGTAAATATAAGTGGCGATCTTTCAGCCGATGTAAAGTGTAAATATAAATGGCGATCTTTCAGCCGATGCAAAATTAAGATAAAATGGAGATATTTCTGTCGATGCAAGATTAAAATGAAGTGGCGATGTTTCAACCATGCAAAAATATAAGTAAAATGGCGATCTTACAGCCGATGCAAGATTTAAATAAAGTGGCGATATTTCAGCCATGCAAAGTGTAAATAAAATGGCGATCATTCAGCCGATGCAGGATTTAAATGAGATGGCGATATTTCAGCCGTGTAAATGGAGACAGAGCTTAGCCTCAGAAGGCAGAATAGTAGCCTTATGCAATTATGGAGACATAGCATAGTCTCGGAAGGCAGAATAGTAGCCTTATGCAATTATGGAGACAGAGCTTAGTCTCGGAAGGCAGAATAGTAGCCTTATGCAGTGCAAAATGCAAATGGAGGTAGAGCTTAACCTCGGAAGGTAGAATAATAGCCTTATGCAATTATGGAGACAGAGCTTAGTCTCAGAAGGCAGAATAGTAGCCTTATGCAGTGCAAAATGCAAACGGAGGTACAGCTTAACCTCGGAAGGCAGAATATTAGCCTTATGCAATGAAAAATGCAAATAGAGGTAGAGCTTAACCTCGGAAGGCAGAATAGTAGCCTTATGCAATTATGGAGAAAGAGCTTAGTCTCGGAAGGCAGAATAGTAGCCTTATGCAATGCAAAATGCAAATGGAGGTAGAGCTTAACCTCGGAAGGCAGAATAGTAGCCTTATGCAGTGCAAAATGCAAATAGAGGTAGAGCTTAACCTCGGAAGGCAGAATAGTAGCATTATGCGGAAGATGAGAGACGAGTAGTAGTAAAAGATTCTTAGCTGATAGCGGATAGCTGGTTGTTGATTGCGACATTGTGGCTGCTGGGGATATCGGATAGTGGTTGTGAAGCGATAATTTCGGGAGTTATATTCCTGAAAGTACGAGGGTGTAAATGGATTTCCTGATTTGTGACTTGGGTGCCTGCATCTAAAGAAAAATTGTGAGTTTTGTAATGGGACCGATTAGTTCGCGTTCCCGCTGGCTTCGCTTGACTGGCTCGGCTCTATTTATGGTGATACTGTAGGTACCCTCGGGGCAACTTGTCAAACAAAGCGATTTCGATAATAGGCATGCATGAGTTTTGTTAAAGGTATGATATATGTATATATATTTTAAAAAAAATAGCTTTAGATGAACCAACGACCGCGACGTGGTTCAAAACATTGCGACCTTTCTTGCTACGGAATTTTGAGGGTCCTCCTCAAAATTCTTCCCCAGTTTAGTGGGTTGCTGCTTCTGACGGCTGTTTGCGGTAAATGGCTGAAATTACTTTGGAATTTTGAGGGTCCTCCTCAAAATTCTGCCCCAGTTTCCAATTGCGGGGGAAAATGAAAATTTTATTGAATTGTGACCGAACCCATAAGGCTGCCTACGTATCCCCTCTTAAGCGGGAATCAGGTCAGACGTAGTTCAAATTACATAAGGAAATCATAAATGGTTACACATAGTATCGCTTGACTGTATCTGATTTTATTGGTTTTGGCCAAACTTCTCCGTCCATTTCTGCAAGTATGAGGGCTCCTCCTGTCAGAACCCGATGAACCATGTATGGACCTTGCCAGTTAGGGGAGAACTTCCCTTTGGCTTCATCTTAATGTGGAAAAATATTCTTCAACACCAGCTGCCCTGGTGTAAACCGTCTTGGTCTGCTCTCTTGTTGAAGGC
>NC_031989.1:98979888-98986354 GCF_001879085.1 Nicotiana attenuata | reverse complement strand
AAAGTCGGATCCTGAGTCGAAAAGACTCATATTGCTTGAACACGCCGGAATAATGGCCGGAAAGGCCATAGATCAACAGATCTGAGAAAGATCTAAAGAGAGCCATTGAAGTCGGGCCCCCAAACTTCGAGTAGCTTAGGTTTAACGGTGAGAGAGAGTGAGCACAGGCCACCCATGGCTTGGAATGCCATGGATTCCGGTGGAAACATGGTAGAAACAGGTGGGAGATGATTAGGGTTTCGGAGAGGCTAGAGAGAGTTTGGGAGACAAAGAGAATTTCAAGGCGGCGCCTCAGATAGAATGAATTAGGGTAAGGGGGTTATGGGAATTAAAAATGGAAAGGAAGAATTACGGTCGTTGATCAAAATGATCAACGGCCAAGACTAAAGGGGAGCCGGGTAGATTTTAAGATCGGGTCAGGGGTCGGGTACTTTAGGAATTGGGTAGGTTTCAATTTGGGGCGGAATTGGGGGTTAAATTGAGGTTAAAATTGAAAAGAAATGAGGCTATAATTGAAATAGAAACGGGCTAGATGTTAAATAGATAATTTTCCCCTTTTTATTTTTATAAAATAGTAATAATGATTTGAAAACAAATTAAAAGCACTGAACTAATTAATAATATATAAATATTAATCCAAAAACACGGGAAATAATTTTAGAATTGTAAAATGCTATTAATCGTAAAATAGGCTATAATTGCGATTATATGCAATTTAGATTTAAAAATACCAAATAAATTTGTAAAAATATACAAATATTACCTTAATTATATTTTGGTGTAAATGTGAGAGTAGAAATAAATTATTCACCAAAAATGATAATTTGGGAATAATTATTGGATTTTGTACTGCTAGAAATAGACAATAAATTGATTTTAAAATCTTAAAAATTAGGGAAAAATACCAAGAATCTTGGGTATGCTTATATATGCATACACATGCTATTTTGGAGGTATTTTGAGTATAAAAAAAAATACATGGGGAAAAATTGGGTGTCAACAGCCCCTCTTTACCCGGGAAGGATGAAAGAGTTGTCGGGTAAAGATATGATGGCCAATTTTGACCGAATGAAACGATTGAAGAATTTTGACCGAGCTTCTGTTCCTGAGCTGCCTACATATCCCTGGTCTTACAGGAATCAGGACATATGTAGTTCGGGATCCGTCGACGGAGTATGCCGGTGGGGGATTTTCCAAGAAGGGCGCGATGGTCAGAGTCTGATAGGCTGCGGGAACGGGAGCGGGATCGCTCCTGCTGAGATGGCCGTTGCTAGCCGGTATACCTGCAAATGAATAATACCAACATATATTGTGCGAAAATTTAAACGTGATGCAAGTTCCCGTTGGACCATGAATGCTATCTTTGGACGGTTAGGATGACGTCCTCGGACTATGGCGTCCTGGGCCATGAAACACATAATAAAGGATTCGCATGCTATGAAATGATGCTCTCGGGCTATGAGAATGATGCCCCCGAACCATGATGCCCTTGAATAATGCAATGCAGAGATAAAAATGGGGTCCTCAGGCCATGACATGACGTTCTCGGGCTATGAAAATGGTGCCTCTGAACGATGACGCCTTCGGACAATTTGGCGATCTTTCAGCCCATGAAATGCAGGATTTGGTGATCTTTTAGCCGATGCAAGACTTAGATAAATATGGCAATCTTCCAGCCGATGCAGGATTTAAATGAAGTGGCGATATTTCAGCCAATGCAAGACATAAATAAAAATGGCGATCTTTCAGCCGATGCAAGATTTAAATGAAGCGGCGATATTTCAGCCATGCAAAGATGTAAGTAAAATGGCGATCTTTCAGCCGATGCAGGATTTAAATGAAGTGGCGATATTTCAGCCATGCAAAATTTTAATGAAGTGGCGATATTTCAGCCAATGCAATACATAAATAAAAATGGCGATATTTCAGCCGATGCGGGATTTAAATGAAGTGGCGATATTTCAGCCAATGCAAGACATAAATAAAAATGGCGATATTTCAGCCGATGCGGGATTTAAATAAAGTGGCGATATTTCAGCCATGCAAAGATGGAGATAGAGCTTAGTCTCGAAAGGCAGAATGGTAGCCTTATGCAATGCAAGAATGCAAATGGAGACAGAGCTTAGTCTCGGAAGGCAAAATAGTAGCCTTATGCAATGCAAGAATGCAGATGGAGACAGAGCTTAGTCTTGGAAGGTAGAATAGTAGCCTTATGCAATGCAAGAATGTGGATGGAGACAGAGCTTAGTCTTGAAAGCCAGAATAGTAGCCTTATGCAATGCAAGAATGCAGATGGAGGTAGAGCTTAACCTCGGAAGGCAGAATAGTAGCCTTATGCAATGCAAGAATGCAGATGGAGGTAGAGCTTAACCTCGGAAGGCGGAATAGTAGCCTTATGCAAAATGAAAGATGAATAAAAATTCTTAGCTGATAGCTGATAGCTGATATTTGACATTGATATTATGGCTGCTGGGGAGGTTGTGTGCGGATAGCAAATGTAAATAGGTGATGGTTCTAAGAGTCATATTCCCGAAAAATATGAGTGTTGTATAAATGTATTCGATGATCTGCGACTTGGGTGCCTGCATTCAAAGAAAAATTGTGAGTCTTGTAGAGGGGGAAGGTTAGTTCGTATCCCCGTGGACTTTGCTTGACTGGCTCGGCTCTGTTTATGGTGATACTGTGGGTACCTTCGGGTAGCGTTGCTAAGCAAAGCGATTTCGATAATAGACATGCATGAGTTTTGTTAAAGATATGATATATGTATATATATTTAAAAAAATAGCTTTAGATGAACCAACGACTGTGATGTGGCTCAAAACATTGCGACCTTTCTTGCTACAGAACTTTAAGGGCCCCCTCAAAATTCTGCCCCAGTTTAGTGGGTTGCTTCTTCTGATGGCTACTTGCAATGATCGGCTGAAGTTACTTCGGAATTTTGAGGGTCCTCCTCAAAATTCTGCCCTAGTTTCCAATTGCAGGGGGGGGGGGGGGTATGAAAATTTTATTGAATTGTGACCGTACCCATAAGGCTGCCTACGTATCCCCTCTTAAACGGGAATCAGGTCAAACGTAGTTCAAATTATATAAGGAAATCATAAATGGCTACACGTAGTATCGCTTGACTGTATCTGAATTTATTGGTTTTGGCCAAACTTCTCCGTCCATTTCTGCAAGTATGAGGGCTCCTCCTGTCAGAACCCGATGAACCATGTATGGACCTTGCTAGTTAGGGGAGAACTTCCCTTTGGCTTCATCTTGATGTGGAAAAATCTTCTTCAACACCAGCTGCCCTGGTATAAACCGTCTTGGTCTGACTCTCTTGTTGAAGGCTCTGGTCATTCTGTTCTGGTAAAGTTGACCATGGCAAACCGCGTTCATTCTCTTTCCATCTATGAGAGCTAACTGTTCGTAACGACTCTTTACCCATTCTGCATCGTCGATTTCTGCTTCCTGTATGATTCTTAGGGATGGAATTTCTACCTCGGCGGGGATGACCGCTTCCGTACCATAAACCAGCATATAGGGAGTTGCACCAGTCGATGTGCGGACTGTGGTGCGATACCCTAACAAAGCAAATGACAGCTTCTCATGCCACTGCTTATGCTTTTCTACCATCTTTCTCAATATCTTCTTGATGTTCTTATTGGCGGCTTCTACAGCTCCGTTCATCTGAGGCCTGTAGGCTGTGGAATTCTTGTGTTTGATCTTGAAGGTTTCGCACATGGCTTTCATCAAATCACTGTTGAGGTTGGAACCGTTGTCAGTAATGACTGATTCTGGGATCCTGAATCGACAAATGATACAGTCACGGACAAAGTCTGCCACGACTTTCTTGGTCACTGCTCTGTAAGATGCTTCTTCAACCCATTTAGTAAGATAATCAATTGCTACTAGGATAAACCTGTGCCCATTTGATGCGGCAGGTTCTATTGGTCCGATAACATCCATTCCCTATGCGGCGAATGGCCATGGCGAGCTTGTTGCATTAAGCTCATTTGGAGGCACTTTTATCATGTCTGCATGGATCTGACAGCGGTGGCACTTTCGAACATACTGGATGCAGTCCGTTTCCATAGTCATCCATAAATAACCTGCCCGGAGTATCTTCTTGGCTAAGACAAAACCGTTCATATATGGACCACAGGTCCCAGCATGAATTTCCTCTAGCAGTTTGGATGCTTCCTTTGCGTCAACACACCTTAACAATCCCAAATCAGGAGTTCTCCTATATAGGATTCCTCCGCTGTGGAAAAAATTGTTGGATAATCTTCGCAGAGTGCGCTTCTGAATAGCATTTGCAAGCTCTGGATATTTTCCTTCGGCCAAAAATTCCTTGATGTCGTGAAACCAAGGGTTTCCGTCTGCTTCTTCCTCGACATGAGCACAGTAAGCTGGCTGATCATGAATCTTTACTGGAATAGGGTCTATGAAGTTCTTATCTGGATGCTCAATCATAGATGATAGGGTAACCAATGCGTCGGCAAACTCATTTTGGACTCTGGGAACATGCCGGAACTCTGTCCTTATGAACCTCTTTCTCAACTCCTGTACATGATGCAAATACGGGAGTATCTTGGAGTTCTTGGTCGCCCATTCTTCTCGGACCTGATGTATAAGCAAATCCGAATCTCCAATCACTAGCAACTCTTGGACGTTCATGTCAATGGCCATCTTGAGCCCCAAGATGCAAGCTTCGTACTTGGCTATATTGATGGGAACCTGAGCTTGGCGGATACCGGATAATGCTGGCCGGTTTCTGATACTAGGACTGCTCCTATGCCAACTCCCTTGAAATTTGCTGCCCGTCGAAAAACATCCTCCAACCCTCATAGGATTCTGCAATGTCCTCTCCTATGAAGGATACCTCCTCATCAGGAAAATACGTCTTCAGAGGCTCGTATTCTCCATCCACAGGGTTTTCAGCGAGGTGATCTGCTAGGGCCTATCATTTGATTGCTTTATGAGTCACGCAGACAATATCAAATTCACTCAGCAGGATCTGCCACTTAGCTAGCTTGCCGGTGGGCATGGGCTTCTGAAAGATATACTTCAATGGATCCATTCTTGATATGAGATACGTGGTGTAAGCACAGAAATAATGCCTCAACTTCTGAGCTACCTAAGTCAGAGCACAACAGGTGCGCTCTAGTAAGGAATACCTGGCCTCGTACGGGGTGAACTTCTTGCTGAGATAATAAATGGCATGCTCTTTTCTCCCCGTTTCATCATGCTGCCCCAGAACACAACCAAACGCTTCATCCAATACTGCAAGGTAGAGTAGCAGGGGTCTACCTGGTTCGGGCAGAACCAGAACCGGCGGTGTTAACAAGTACTCTTTGATTCTGTCGAAGGCTTTCTGGCAGTCGTCAGTCCATTTGGTAGCGGCGTCCTTCTTCAACATCTTAAAGATCGACTCACAAATAACAGTGGACTGAGCTATGAACCGGCTGATGTAGTTAAATCTCCCCAAGAAACTCATAACCTCCTTCTTGCTCTTCGGCGGTGGCAATTCTTGAATAGCTTTGACCTTTGATGGATCCAATTCTATCCCTCGGTGGCTCACAATGAACCCAAGTAGTTTTCCGGCAGGAACCATAAATGCACATTTTGCGGGATTCAGCTTCAGGTTGTACCTTCTCAGTCTATTGAAAAATTTCCTCAAATCTCCCATGTGATCAGCGGCTTTCTTGGATTTGATGATGACGTCGTCTACATACACTTCGATCTCCTTGTGTATCATGTCACGAAAAATTATGGTCATGGCCCTCATGTAGGTGGCCCCTGCATTTTTTAACCCCAATGGCATCATTTTGTAACAATACATCCCCCACGGCGTAATGAATGTCGTTTTCTCAGCATCCTCTTCATCCATCCATATCTGTTGGTACCCAGCAAAACAATCAACGAACGAGTGCAACTCATGCTTGGCGCAGTTGTCAATCAAGATGTGTATATTCGGCAAGGGAAAGTCGTCTTTGGACTGGCCCGGTTGAGATCCCGGTAGTCGACGCAAATTCTGACCTTCCCATCCTTCTTCGGTACTGGCACAATATTGGCTAACCATGTCGGATACTCTACTACCCGGAGGACCTTAGCTTTGACCTTCTTAGTGACTCATGTCTGGCTTGAACTTTCTGAGCTTTTGTTTCACTGGTGAACAGGCCGGATCAGTCGGTAATTTGTGAGCCACAATGGACGTGCTTAGACCAGTCATATCGTCATATGACCATGCGAATATGTCCTCATATTCCTTTAGAAATTTTGTAATACTCACGGTGACAATGAACGCTCACTCGTGTTTCTTTGATGTTCTCTGCATCTCTTAGATTGACGATCTCCCTGTCGTCCAGGTTGGACTTAGGCCTAGTCTCAAAATTCTCAACTTCTTTAACAATTTCTTCTGGTATATCATCTTCTCAAATCCTGTGCCGTTTGTTTGCGCTGTCTCGTTTGCATGTCACAG
>NC_031989.1:97351184-97352866 GCF_001879085.1 Nicotiana attenuata | reverse complement strand
CTCACACGGGACAATTCCAGTCACAATGAAATTGGCAATGTCTGCGAACCATGGCATGTCACACATTGACACGGAAAGAAGTTGCTCGTCGGGGAATGTATCATTTATCTCAAGGCCGTCACATGGCCTCCCTACTTCCTTAAAGCGAGACAAATGGTCCACAACTTGGTTCTCACTTCCCTTCCGATCCACTATTTCTAAGTCAAATTCTTGAAGAAGTAACACCGATCTCATCAATCTTGCCTTGGAATCCTTCTTGGTCATCAAATACCTAAGGGCGGCATGGTCCGTGTGCACAATCACCTTGGTCCCCATAAGATATGGCCTAAATTTCTCCATGGCAAATACAATGGCCAATAACTTCTTCTCCGTCACCGTGTAATTCCGTTGAGCGTCATTCATAGTCTTACTTGCATAATACACGGGATGGAACATTTTGTTAACCCGTTGGCCCAACACCGCCCCCACCGTAACGTCACTTGCATCACACATTAGTTCAAAGGGCAAACTCCAATTAGGTGCAGTAATGATAGGGGTAGTGGTCAACTTGTGCTTTAAAAGTTCAAAGGCCTCCATGTATTTTTCATCAAAAACAAACTTAGCATCTTTCTCTAGCAACTTGCAAAGGGGATTCACAACCTTCGAGAAATCTTTGATAAACCGTCGGTAAAACCCGGCGTGCCCAAGGAAACTCCTCACCCCTTTGACAGAAGTGGGGGGCGGGAGCCTTGAAATCACCTCGATCTTAGCCTTGTCTACCTCAATCCCATGCTTAGAAATCTTGTGACCCAACACTATACCTTCTTCAACCATAAAATGGCATTTTTCCCAATTGAGAACAAGATTAGTTTCTTCACATCGGGCCAAGACTCTATCCAAGTTTACCAAGCACTCTTCGAAGGAATCACCAACCACACTAAAATCATCCATAAATACCTCCAATATGTCTTCCACCATGTCGGTGAAAATAGCCATCATGCAACATTGGAAGGTCGCCGGAGCATTGCACACCCGAATGGCATCTGGGAGAAAGCAAATGTACCATATGGGCATGTAAAAGTTGTCTTCTCTTGGTCTTCCGGGGCAATTAAAATTTGATTATAGCCTGAATACCCATCCAAAACACAATAGAAGGCTCGCCCCGCAAGGCGATCAAGCATTTGATCGAGGAATGGAAAGGGAAAATGATCCTTGCGGGTCACTTTGTTAAGCTTCTGGTAGTCCATGCAAACTCTCCACCCGGTAATGGTTCGAGTGGGAATAAGCTCATTGTTGTCATTTGTCACCACCGTCATCCCGCCTTTCTTCGGTACGCACACTGGAGAAGTCCATGAGCTATCGAAAATTGGATACACCACACCCGCATCAAGCCATTTGATCACTTCTTTCTTCACCACCTCTTGCATTGCTTCATTTAACCTCCGTTGATGTTCTAAGGAAGGTCTTGCATCATCCTCCAAGATAATTTTATGCATGCAAAATGCGGGGCTTATTCCCCGAATGTCCACCAGAGTCCATCTAATTGCCCTTTTTCGCCTTTGAAGCACCTCCAAAGTGGCCTCAACCTGCAAGTTAGTAAGGCAAGAAGAAAGAATAACTGGAAGAGTTGAATTAGAGCCCAAAAATTCATACCTGAGGTGTGGAGGAAGTGGCTTCAACTCCAACACCGGTGGCTCCTCAAT
>NC_031989.1:97336343-97346951 GCF_001879085.1 Nicotiana attenuata | reverse complement strand
GGACTTCATATCCCTTCCGAGCCACAAGCAGCTACGTACTCAACTAGCCAAGAACTTTCCATTGATCCCATCTAGAAGAAAATCACTACACATCCCATGCTCCTCACGCTCGTAGCAAATATACATCTCTAACCGTGGTAGAAACCATCAATAACTCTCCGCATTCCATTTGCACAAAACTAAACCGTCAGGATTGAATCCTTCTAACTCAACCAAGCTACGTAGGCCACTAAAACCTAAGAGCATTGCCGCGAAACACCTGCAGAAATTCATTACCTCGTAAGCATCCAAGAACTAATCATATCCTTACCATACCGATCCGGCCTACTACCAAGCTATCCCATCTATCTGGGTTCCTTCTAATTTCCCTTCAACTTGATACTTCTTCTTGCTATAACACCACAACTCCTCAGCCCAGACTCACCACACGAGACCCAAGCATAAAACCACATCATCTAAGGCTCATAAGCCGATGGATACTCTCTTAAATGTTCCCAAACGCACCACATTCAAAATACCTACCCTGAAGTGACTTCCTGCGAATCCAAAACCATTACCTTTACCTTCCCGATACTGATATATATGGAATCCCATAATGATATAGAAATACCACGATTCTTGACACCCTCCAATGCAAACCTCAGTTTCTAGCCAAATATACAACTTGAAAATCTCCAATTATTACATGTAAAATCTTGAACCCATTAGAACCATTCTCGAGAGTCATCCACTCTAATCAAATCACAACTAGGCTAATTAAATGAATCGAACAACCTGTGCGTCATTAGCACTCCGACACCGCAGGGTGTAACTTTACCTTAATGCAACCAAACAACTTCCTGTTCTATGCACCGTACATCCTTTACTAATAACAACTCAAGTCATTCCATGATTCTCATACACCCATAAAGGATAACATAACCTTTATTGAAATTTCCTTTACTCGAGCCATCCCCGGCCTCAACCTCCGTAAGCCATAACCGATTCACCAGTACGCCTCCAGCCTCCAACTGGAACCATCATAGCACATAACCGTGCCATCAACTAATCAATAGCAGACTCTCCCCCACTTGGCTCGAAGCCATAGATCAAAACACACAATAACTTATAATGAACATACTCTATTACTGCCATAATACAATAGTGAGATTAAACTAAATCCCTCATAAGCTTGTGCAACACAGCCCATCTAGTACTTCAAATCTTCTGCAAATCTCGCATTCACCCTCGTAACAGCCAAGCCCACTCTCTGAAGCGGTCAAAATGTAAATTGAAACACATATATTCACTGGTACAAGAGGTCTCCCAACAAACAACATAAGGATCACACAGACTTCAGAACACTCCGCAGGAGAAAACCCACCTGCTTCGCCTCAAACTGACATTTCTTATACCCTTCCACCGCCATAAATATTACGCAGTCACTTAATCTTCCTGAGTCTGAACTCATATCGCAACGTGAAATCTACCTCACTTCCCAACTAGGCAACCTGAAAAGGTCCATCAATCACGCCCACAACTCGGGCCATACATCAAATCACGATGGAAATCACGCACCGGATAGTTCTTACTACCCCCAAACAGAACCTTCTCGTCTTATTCAAATCATTTGAACACATCTCGCAGTCACATCATACTGATCACATAGTCATCCAGCCATTACTTCCCCTAATAGGGACACTACCGAACATATAAGTTCAAAAAGCACATGCTGACACAATCAGCACCTCAGTGCTCAAGCTATAGGCAAAACCCGGCCTCAAGTCCTCCATACTGGACCAACATCATTGCACAGAAATAAAATCTCGCCCCTCGATCAGAGGATCACAAGCCGTCAATGCACAGCTGATACCGAGCGCTCATGTGCGCATACGAACGCGTGGAAGAAATTCAAAGAGTTACATTTCAAGCTGAATCAAGGACGCACGATAAGAATTCAAGAATGTGAAGTTTTTCCTAAAGGTTCTGCAGCCTCCCGAGGATAAATACAGACGTCTCTGTACCGATCCGTAAGACTCTACTAAACCTTCTCATGACTCGTGAGACCTATGTAACCTAGGCTCTGATACCAACTTGTCACGACCCTAAACCCATACCCGGTCGTGATGGCGTCTCTCGTGAATATAAGGCCAGCCGACACAAACCCCAAGTTTAATTAATAGATATAATGATTCATAATCAAGTCATTAAAAATAATAAATACCAAAATAAAGCAAAATATAACAACTGCGGAAAACAAAACCCAGCCCGACATCGGTGTGTCAAAAGTCACGAGCATCTACTAAGGTCTGAATACACCTAAGAGTCTAAAAATGTACTAAGTACAGTCTAAGAAAGACAAGAGGGAGAAAAGCATTGCTGCGAACGCCGGGAAGCTACCTTGCTAACTCCGATGACTCTGTCACTGAGCAGCCAACACCCACTACCGGGTTCAAAATAATACCCGAATCTGCACACAAGGTGTAGGGAGTAATGTGAGTACGCCAACTCAGTAAGTAATAAAAGTAAATGAAAGTTGAGCAGTAAGAAAACACGTAAGCCATGTCATAACGCTACAGCAAATACTGTACATTTCCAAAACAGTACAGAAATCAATTACTTCGTAAATCAAGCTCAGTTTCAGTAAAACCTTGTAAAACAACTTTCAATAGTTTCAAAACGAGTGATAAAATCGGTGAGTAAAAAAAATGATAGAAACGTAAATAGCCCCTCGGGCAAAACATGTACCATAAACCGCCCCTCGGGCATAATATCAACAGAACCAGCCCCTCAGGCTACCTCACAATCACTCGTAATCAGCCCCTTGGGCATAACAAAAATCAAAAATCGCCCCTCTGGCAACATAGATCAAGAACAGCCCCTCGGGCTCCAATATGAAATAATAACAGCCCCTTAGGCTACAACACATCACACACACTGGGTACCCGCGCTCACTGGGGGTGTACAGACTCCGGGAGGGGCCCCTTACGGCCCGAGCACAATAACAAGCCATCTCGTGGCATAATCAATCCGGCCCTCGGCCTCACATAATAAACAGGATCACCACACTGGGTACCCGTGCTCTCTAGGGGTGTAAAGACTCCTGGAGGGGCCCCTTACGGCCCAAGCGCAATATCAAGCCATCTCGTGGCATAATCAAACAGGCTCTCGGCCTCGTATCAATCACAAGCCACCTCGTGGAATAATAAATTAGGCCCTCGGCCTCTCACATATCACAAATCAGTACCACATGCTGCGGCGTGCAGCCCGATCCCATAACATCCTCACAACACAGGCCCTCGGCCTCAATCAGTCAGAACTCACTCAAGCCCCTCGGGCTGCAAGTAAAACAAGTACTCGGCTAAAAATATCATTTTTTTGAAATCAAGAGCAGTGAATAAAACCGAGTTATGAAAACAGTAAGAACATAGCAAGACCGAGTGTAAATATCAAACCAAAAACAGTGAGGAAATCAGTAATAAAAGCCCTTAAGGGTCCAAACAATCGGCACAAGGCCCAGACACGGCATTTAGCCCCAAAAACAATAATACTTTCCAAAATATAACAATATCAGATAGTTTCCAAGTAAATACGCGACTTAATAGTCGTACGGGATGGACCAAGTCACAATTCCCAACGGTGCACGACCCCACGCTCGTCATCTAGCGTATGCGTCACCTCAAGGTAGCACAACGATGTGAAATTCGGGGTTTCATACCCTCAGAACAGTATTTACAATCGTTACTTACCTCAATCCGGCCCAAACTCTAGCTTGCAATGCCTTTGCCCCTCAAATCGGCCTCCGGATGCTCCAAATCTAGGCACAATCAGAACGTAACCATCAAAATATGCTAAGGGAACAAAGCCCACTCGAAAACAATCAAAAAACAACGAATTCCCAAAATTACCAAAACCCGACCCCCGGTCCCACGTCTCCAAATTCGATAAAATTCACATCAATAGATTCCTTATCTCCCCACGAGTTCATACATATCAAAAGTTCTGAAATCCGACCACAATTGGTCCTTCAAATCCTCAATCAAAGGCCTAAGTTTCCAAGCCCTAGTTTCCTCAATTTTTACCCTTGATTTCCACTAATATCATGATTAACCAATGGAAAAATGATCATAAACTCAAGTAATGAAGCTTGGGGAACTTACCCAACTGATTTACCTCGATTTTCCCTTGAATTCACTGCCCTAGCTCGTTTTCCGTCTTCAAAAATGGAGTACTTAGCCAAAAATTCGCGAAGGAAACATTATATACTTCTGGCCCAGGGATTCCGCATCTGCGGCCCTGATAGCGCTTCTGCGGTACCGCTTTTGCGGTCCATGAACCGCTTCTGCGGTCATCACTTAAGCCGCCTCCCACACCTGCGGCCTCTCTCCGCATCTGCGGTCGCGCAGGTGCGGTTCACATACCGCATCTGCGGTTTCATTCCACCAAGCCTTTGTCCGCATCCGCGGCTCCAACCACGCATCTGCGATATCGCACCTGCGGGGGACCAACTTCCAAACTTTCCGCCAACCATCCGAAATCACCCCGAGTCCCCTGGGACCTCAACCAAAAGCACCAACAAGTCTTATACTACCATTCAAACTTATACCAATCTTCAAAACACCTCAAAAAACATCAAATCAACCAAAACACATCGCATTCAAGCCTAAGGTTCCAAAAATCTTCCGAATTCCGCTTTTGATCAAAAAGTATACCAAACCACGTTCGAATGACCTAAAATTTTGCACACACATCCAAAATGACACAACGGAGCTACTACAACTTCTGGAATTCCATTCCGATCCCTGTATCAAGATCTCACCTATCAACCGGAAAACGCCAAAAATCCAACTTCGCCAATTCAAGCCTAAATCTACTCCGGACCTCCAAAACACATTCCGATCACGCTCCTAAGTCCCAAATCACCTAATGGAGCTAACCAAATCATAAAATTTCCGATCCGAGATCATATACCAACAAGTCAAAATCTTGGTCAAACCTTTCAAATCTTAAGCTTCAAACTGAGAACTATTTCTTCAAAATTCATTCTGGTTACCTGAAAACCAAAACCGACGATTTACATAAGTTATAATACATCACACGGGGCTAATCATGCCCGAGAACTAGCGAGCTAAGTGCAAAAGCTCAAAACGACCGGTCGGGTCGTTACATTCTTGTTCCGAGAAAAATCGTTGGCGGCGAGGACGATGTGGTAGATAAGAAGAAAGTGAAAATTGAGGTTCCTATTCCGAGGGAATTGTTATTTCCATTCGCTAAGACGACATTGGGTTGTTCTTGAACAAAGACGACGAAGTTTGGGGCTGAGCAACTTGAATTTTCTGTTAATATATTTCAATGTATCTCGCTGTATTTCCATGTATTTCATTGTATTCATTGTCTTTTTTTTCCATTGTATTTCAATGTATCTCGTTATGTTCCATGTATTTCATTGTATTCCATGAATGTATTCATATATTTTTTTAATTAATATAATTTATGTATTCAGATGTATTATATAATTTCTCTGAAGATTGTTATATTTTTGGGGTATTTTTCGGTTGAGAATCTTTTTTATAACTGAAAATACAAAATTTGTGTGTTATAATTGAGTTTGTTGAGTTATATTAGGAGTCTATTATGTTAATTGATTCACTTTCCGTTTAAAAACAGTGTAATCCCCTGTTTCACGCTATGAATACAGTCGAATACAATAATCTGTCCAGCTGTAATCCCATGTTTCATGCCATGAATACAGTCGAATACACTCGAATACAAAAATCTGTCTAGCTGTAATCCTCTGTTTCACGCCTAGAAATGCTACTGTATTTATGAATACAGTAGCTTAAATACATCAAATACACTCTAAAAATCTAAAAACATAGATATAGGAAGTAATATAGTAAATGGTAGCCACAACTAGCTAATAACCACTAAAACATAGTGGTTTCTGAAGGTTTCTCTTTATTCAACCGGAGCTCTTCCATATTTGGAATTTTATATAAAGGCTTCATAGGCTTGAGAAGCGGTTTAGGGTTTTGGGAGATTAGGCAATATTTGTGATTTTCCTATAAAATTATGCAACATGTAGTATTTTCAAACTCAATATTTTTTAAATTTAATTCTTACTAAACTAGATCCAAACTGTGATCGAACAAATCAAATTTGAAATTGTTATTCTAAAACCAAATAGAAACTGTAGTGCTATTATAGGGGGATTTGCAGTCGTACCCTATATTTGTGTCACCTTTTAACTTGTAACCTATTTTTAAAAATTATTAATTTGGTAGCCACCTGACAAAAAATCCCTAATAACGTGACAATTACACCTATGACAAAAGATATAAAACCTGCATCACGCATTAATCGCGTGATGTGCAACCTCATTCGTGAAAAAAGATCTCCTCCTCTCCTCTCAACAGCTTTATCAAAATCAAAAACTTGTCCAGATTCATCTTCAGAATCACACTTGCATGAAGTTGTTTCACGTTGAAGCTAAAACTTCATGCTAATGTAGCATGAAGTTGTTTCATGTTGAAGCTAAAACTTCATGCTAATATAGCATGAAGTTTCACATTGAAGCTAAAACTTCATGCTAATGCATGCTGCAGTTATTTATCCTGCAGTCTACAGTTTTGTCATGAGTTTATCCGAAACTTCAGTCTAAATATGCTGAAGTTATTTAGTTCATTTGCTAAAATTTCAGACTAAACATGTTTAAGTTTTTTAGTTCATTTGCTAAAACCTCAGACGTTCATTTGCTAAAACTTCAGACTAAACATGCTTAAGTTTTTTAGTTCATTTGCTAAAACTTCATACTAAACATGCTTAAGTTTTTGTCTTGCAGTATGTAATTTTCTAATGAGTTTTTGCTAATGCATGCTGAAGTTATTTAGTTCATTTGCTAAAACTTCAGGCTAAACATGCTGAAGTTATTTAGTTCATTTTCTAAAACTTCAGATTAAACATGGATGCATTTTTTAGCTCATTTGATAAAACTTCAGACTAAACATGCTTAAGTTTTTGTCTTGCAGTATGTACTTTTCTAAAGAGTTTTTGCTAATGCATGCTGAAGTTATTTAGTTCATTTTCTAAAACTTCATACCAAAAAATGCTGAAGTTTTGTAACGCAGTCTACAGTTTTTTCCTGAGTTTGATCCGAAACTTCAGTAAACAAGCTGAAGTTTTTTAGTTCATTTGCTAAAACTTTAGCCTAAACATACTTAAATTTTGTCCTGCAATTTGTCAATAGTCTTTTATTAAAAAGGGGAAAAATCGTCTTTTTAAAACACTTTTAACAAAAAAAATGGGTACGAACCAAACGGAAAAACAAAACGGGTATAAGTTTGTTTGCAACAAATTATATGTGATACAAAAAAAAAATTGCAACCACAATATAAATATGAAGAAACATAATTTTATTGATAAAATGATGCGGGTACAATTCTGTTTGTTCCCTTGATTCTTCTCTCTAGATATTTCTCCGTGATTCAAGGGCTTAACCAGCGTATTTCTCGAACGTAGGATGATGCGAACTTCCTTAGGATATATTTGATCTCCAGGGAAAGGAAGAACATCCGTTGATCACTTCGGTGGCTTTGAGAAAGACAATGTTTGATGTCTTTGATCTCTTTATGAATATTCCATAATTTTCTATGGAATTTCGAGATGATCTCCATTTTTTGAGATATTTTTTAAAGGATTATGTAACCCTTTTTATAGGAGTGATCTAGGGTTTTGGTAGAGTAGCCTCCAAGCAACACTGACAGACTCCTAGAGTTTCAAGAGGTCTTGTAGTATCTTTAATTTAGGATTTAACTCGATTCGTTAAAATTTCGATGTCTACAAATGCCCCCTACTTTAAGGTTTGTCGGGGTGTAAGCTTGGCGAAACTTACTACTTAGACAACATTTTAGTGCGTTCCTTTTCTTAACGTGGACTTCTTTTCTAACGGGGAAACTATCTTCCTCTAATTATCCACCGAACTTGTATTTGAGAAATGATTTCAATCTCAAAAGCAATTTCCTCCACGTAGCACTAAATGGCATGAACTTTATTCCTTGTTGTACATGGATTTGTACTCATTTTCTTCCTAGTAAAGAAATGTTTAGCTTGAATTCTTTCGGGAAAGTAATTCCTCCTTAACTCCTCCCTTCATGAAATTTTAATTTCCAAACCAACTAGTTGGATGCTAATTACCAAGTAGATTAAACCATGGTACTTGTATTTGGTGGCAAATTGAAATGACCAAGCCGCTAACATTGTCATCCAAGAGAACTTGAACCTTGGTGTCGTCGCCCCGTACATCACCACCATGAACTCTATCAACTTTTTTTTTGGTTGCAGGTTTACGATGGAGTACCATAGCCTCGATATCAGACCTCCACAAGACATCAACCCTTGGAGTTTTGCCTTGCAGCATTGTGGCTTCGGTGAAGGATAACTTTTTGTGTCCATCCTTGCGATTTTGCGGCTTTTGCGTGGCGCGCTCTTCTAGCAATTTTGCAGCTTTGTTGAAGAACTACTTTGATAGAGAACAAACAATATTGCCCCAGAGATTGTGAAAATTATTTGAGATCTGTTCTATTTCTAAAGATCATCGCATTGTCGTTTTCGATTTACAGGAGAAAGAGATGAAGGGCAGAATTGGTCCCACTGGGGTGCCAATTTGTTTGCAACAAATTTATGTGTGATACAAAAATAAATTGCAACCACAATATAAATATGAAGAAACATAATTTTATTGATAAAATGATGTAGATACTATTCTGTTTGTTCCTTTGATTCTTCTCTCTAGATCTTTCGCCGTGATTCGAGGGCTTAACCAGCGTATTTCTCGAACGTAGGATGATGCGAACTTCCTTAGGATATATTTGATCTCCAGGAAAAGGAAGAACATCCGTTGATCACTTCGGTGGCTTTGAGAAAGACATTTGATTCTTTGATCTCTTTATGAATATTCCACGAATTTTTATGGAATTTCGAGATGATCTCCGTTTTTTGAGATATTTTTTAAAGGATTATGTAACCCTTTTTATAGGAGTGATCTAGGGTTTTGGTAGAGTAGCCTCCAAGCAACACTGACAGACTCCTAAAGTTTCAAGAGGTCTTGTAGTATCTTGAATTTAGGATTTAGCTCGATCCGTTAAAATTTCGATGTCTACAAAGTTAAAAAGGGGCGACCAAATATGGCGCCCAATGCGATTTTTACCTATAATAGGAAAGAGAAAAAATGAGTATAATAGGTGGGGAAAATGACACGTATAGCCGCTCTCAAAATAATAGCCGAAAAAATATATTTTTTTAAATATTTTGATATACATACATTCTGTGTGTTATATACAGAAATTATACAATTTTATATACTTTTTCGGTTAGCGAATATAAATTGTTTCTGGCACGAGCTAAAAATGGTAATACTATTGGAAGGCTTTCCATTCGTAAAAATTCTTATTTTGTTATAGCCCAGTAACAAAGGAAGCTACCAGGCAGTGGAAAAATTATTAACTTTTAGCAAAAAAAAAGTATATGTTTGAGGTAAACCTAACATTAATTTTATTTCACCTGTATCTTCATTAACAAAGTCGTGGACGGCAGGATTCGAACCTGCGCGGGCAAAGCCCACATGATTTCTAGTCATGCCCGATAACCACTCCGGCACGTCCACCTTCTTTGCTACGTGCTGCACTTTACTTAGACGAGTTACTATGAAGTAATAATTAGGAGTTAAAGCTACTTATTAGATTATTTTAGCGAACAAGTTACATGGCCACTTGATGGTTCATTAGTTAAGATTGATCTTTCCAAAACTAAGCATAGAGATGTAGGCTTATCCATGCTGCTAGCTTCAACTTCTTCTCACTACAAATAAATATACACTCATTCATCAAAACTGAAGGGAGAAAAAGGAATAGGAAGAAACAGAGCCTAAATTGATAATTGGTTACTTATGGATCTTTTGAAAACCCTTGATCAACGGAATAAGTAAGGTGGAGATTTCAAATGAAGGATAATTCTAACTGATAACGCCAATCTTGTCATTCATTGGAGCCGTTAGCATTGAATTCATGGATAAGATATAAATAATATTTTCAGTATTTTCAATTATTGAAATTGAAATTGAATTTGAAATACTAGTGAAACATTGACAATTTTGATTGAGTAGTATTTCAGGTAAAATAATAGTTTTTAGATACACATTATTTAGCTTCATTCCTCATCGGACTAAGAGCTCTCCATATACTTTGAGCTCCATATCAATCAACGAACTCCTCTTCCCGTAGGAAGTTATCAGATTGGTGAGATATTAGTCTGACCCCTACCAGTATATATAAACATTCGAAGGAAGGGATATAAAACATGACGATGATTCTCTTTTACATCTTTTTGAATTAGTCCGGATCAGCTTGCGCGCACCTCGCCTAATTCTATCCACCAAAGCTTGGATAAATAGGAAAAAATCACCTAATACTTTTTGCCTCCGATGAGATTTGAACCTGAGGTCTCATGGATCTCACTCGCTTCATTAATCGCTAGACCACACCCTTACATGCTATTAGCTTATCAATTTTGAAGCTGCACATATTCAAAACCCTTCAGTTTATCCTTAATGCCTTCAATTACTGATCCTTTTTT
>NC_031989.1:97291064-97336307 GCF_001879085.1 Nicotiana attenuata | reverse complement strand
GGGGTGTCTAACTTAGTTTGGATCGAATTAACTGCTATCAATGATTAACTTTGAAAAATGATTATTGATGCACCATGAAATTCTAATCTCCAAAGCTTTAGCTTCAGCAATGTTATTAGTTCCTATACTGGGATGCTGCTACTAAACTTCCACTATATGATCCAATAATTAATACTAGTACCATCTTCTCCCCATAGTCGCCCCGGATTCCCTTTACCTTCTCCACCCTTCTGACTTCAAAAATTCAAGAAGATTGATAGCGTAGTCTCACTATGAATGCATAATCTTTAACTCGTGTACAATGTGTGTAAAAAGAGTACTTGACACGAGATAGATACAGAAGCTCTCTAACTGCTCTTATTTAGGCTCCCATCGACCAGGCTTTCACATACATACAATCTTTTTCCTGCTTGCACTATAATGTCCTAGTAAACAAAGTACTGAAACATAAAGATTTTGATTTATTCTAAATGTAAAGACAGACCATTGTATTACCTTATACATCTATACGTGAAAAAGAGTGAGTTTATATATGGTGCTCCAAACAACCCCAAAGAGAAATGGGTATATAAACCTGAGGAGATGATAATTTGCATGGTATGTACTGCACCAGGGACCAGAGTCACCAGAAAGAGAGAACCTCACATTAATACAGATTCGTAGCCTTCCTCCTCTCTTTGATTCCAACGTTGATACATTACAGCAGCACCAACAAGTAGTGCAATTCCAAACACTGCCAAGACTCCAACAGCATTGTGCAATATTACAATCTCGCCTGTCTGCAGTAAAGAGGAAAAAACAAGTTCAGTAATTCTGATGAAATAGGACAGAATACCAAAAAAGATGGTAAGGGAACGGAGTGACGAAACAACTGACGGAAGTGTCAGTATATCGAATATCTCCACTGACCATATAGACCTTATATTTCTTGGTTGAAAATATCTTGTTTAGACATAAGTAGGAAATTCACTACTCTAGATCGACAAAAATTTTAAGGCGTCAAGATCTTACTCCATCTGTAGAATGCAGGAAAGAGTTAGGCGTTGGTGATGGTTCAGCAACTAAGAGATAGAACAGCCCCATCACTCCTGTATGCCTTTGAGCACTGCTATAATTTGATATTAAAGTTACAGTTTCCCCTTCCGATATCTTGATAGAGCCAGGTTTAGGATAACAAGAGGACATCCCAACAATGTAACCAGATTCATTTCCTGGTTCCTTTCCTTCCCCGTAGATTGGAAGAGATGAGCATATGACGCGACCATCCTAGACCAATTCAGCAGAAAAAGAAATAAAGAAAATTTTAAACACCGCACTGTTTAATGGGAAGTACTGAAACATCAGAGGGACGTCAACATAAAATTTCACGAGGATGCTCCACAAAATCAGTATAATTAAACCTGCTTTGTAACAGTGAGGTCATTTGAGAAATATTCAGTTATTAAGATGCACAATAATGTATTCAAAGAAGTAGGGTGGACGCATGGTTGGACATACTCGTATCAACTGCGATGCTACTTTACTAGGTAGGCACTCGATGGCCATCGCCTCATACACTCTCACAAGTTATCTTTCTAAGTTCCCACTAGGGTTGACAAGTACTAACCTTACACCTATCCGCTCCAAAAATTCAAGCAATTAAATTTCAAAAGAAACCACTATCATTCACTTCCTATATAGTCATGCAGTTCATCAAGAGGCCACTCATATTCATTTACAACGGACAAGAAAACACAATCATTTATTGTCTCGCTGGAGGATCCATTCACTATAATAACAGACATAAAGCTTTTTGCAGCTAATTGAAGATGATACTGAACAATGATACAGTTCTGACAGTCTGGGATATAACAGTTTGGACCAACAAAATAAGCCTCTGAAGTATGACAAATACGCCAAATGCAAACACATTTTAGTTTATACAAGGTTAAAAGCACGAGATTAGATGGATTCACTCAATCCGGTCTTGCAAGCGGTGATATATAACATGTGTCAAGAGCAGTTCAAATAAGCCAAGTATCATTAAAAGAAAAAGCTTCTTTTACGGAATCTTTGTTTTGATCAGTGAGTCAATTGTCCAAAAATCTATTAGAAGCGTAATCCAGATTTTAGGGAGAACATGACCATAGAAACAAAATATATTAGCTCAGAGTACCTCTCCGTGGAGTGCTGAACCAATCCCTCCAGTATGTTGGTGAGCAACTCCATAGATGATATCTCCACCACTAGGAAAAGTTACACTTATCTTTTTTGTATGAGTGCAATCGGCATTTGCCTCAGCTGCAGAACATGACTCCACTAAATATTCAATCTGAAATCAAAATATTGCCTAAGTTATTCGCTAGACATACTTAGGTAGCAAATAGCTAAAAATGATTTGATTTGAATTATCATTAACTCATGTGATAATCCTGTGTACAGGATGATGCACATATTATATGACGATGGTCAATTTCTTGAATTGGTAAAATATTCCATTTCGAAAAGGAATAGATCCAAGTAAAAGTTGGTCAAAAAAATGAACACCGGGAGTGCTCTCTACAAGATAAAAACTTTGCTGAAGAAGGATGTCATTAAGTCTTTTTAGCTCTTAAGGGATTGTATAATACTAAGATGTAGGACAAGATTTGTAATTATTCTAGATGTGCAGAAACTGATGTTTTAAAGTTGATCTATATCTATCTAAGAGGTCTTGAAGGAGGTGGTACCACAAATATATACAGATAAAGAAAATAACACATTACAGGAAATTCCTCGCAGGCTCGCACCTTGCAGTGATGTCTTGACACGGTCCCTGTTGATTTTTCCGGCTTTTTCCATGTATCAGTGACATCAAGTATATAAATTTTGACGGGGACAATGGAGAGATCCCAATCAATATACTTCACCGTGTACTTCAGGTAAAGGCTTCTCCTTGCACCTTGGAACCCTTCTTTCACCTTGCATCTTGTTTCATCGTAACAACATCTCAAGCCTCCAACATAATCTGGCTCTATATTTCGGTCATACTCGTCCTTGGTAACGTTATAAAGATCACACCTGCACTCAGTGCATCCCAATCTATCTTCAGCACCTCGTGTATCAATTGCATGTACATTGAGCAACCATCTCTCCTCGTATCCTGGAGGTACTTCGGCTGGATTGCCGACCTCTATACCATAAGGATCTGGAACATACGTGATCGTCTTTCGGGTCTCTGACCCAAGGCCAAAATATTGAGTAAGACCCCTATCACATATCCCCGAGTTTCTCTTAACAATAAAATCTGATTGGTGGAACCCCAGATCGCCATGGTACTTTGCCACTTCCACACCTTTTTGTCGATAATATCTAACAACAACCCAGTGATGAAGATATGTTTCATGAAGGGGAACAGAATTCCCCGCCTCATCAACTACTTCAGCATCAAAATTTTTGATAGCAATATGGCCTTTTGGGAAGTCAATGTTGTAGTAAAACTTGTTAGAGACCGATCCAGGTTCCAGCACAATCTTTGGTGATAGAAAGACAGCTGATTTCACCCCATTTTCTTCCGTTAATCGAGATTGTGAACTTGGATCAACCGTCATTAGCAGTAAGAGTGCAAGTGAAAGCAATTGGTAATTTAAACATCTTGACATCTTTTTCTCTTTCCCACTTCACTTGACACTAGTATATATATCTGTTGACAATACCGTCAACCAATCAACCACCCATAAATTTAAGTCCCAAAAGTTTTGTGAGTAGAAAAAAGAGTCTAATAACCTATGGTAGTTTCTATATAGTAGGAATGCACACATTATCCATTGTTCCTGATAAAAGGAATTAGATAAAAGATCATGATACTGTAAAACAGTCTTTTCCCCTGTATGGGGCCATAAAAGACAAATACTTGCAACTTTGTAAAATAACATTTCTTTTTTTTTTATTTGCACCGGATGTCCGAGTCTCTAAGAGACCCGACTATTCCCGGGGGTGCACAGGACCTCGGCAAGGAGTTTCCCGCAAGTGCACCACGGTTAATTCAGGTTTTACCCAGTCCGATGGCCCTCAGAAATTGTTTGCACCCAGTGGGTTTCGAACTTGAGACCTTGTAAAATAACATAAGTTAGCAATTTAAAAAAAGATTTAAGTTTAACAAATCAGTGAAGTTTAACCGACTGTTGCAGATCATCCACATTATTCTCAGGTTACCAACTCGTTGTTTGGTTTGAAGACAAGTTATGCTTGAATTAGTTATAGGATTATCAATTTTACTGGTTTATCCTAGGATAACTTATTCTGAAATTACTAGTTTATCCTAGGATTTTTATGGGCCAAGTATTCACACCTTGTCACCGGCAAGTATAAGTTATCCCGGTAGTATTTTTAATCCTGGGATAACTTATCCCAGAATTATTAACCAAACAAGGTATAACGCAGTACTAAATTTTTATGCCAGGATTATTTTTGCTTATCCACCATACTAAACGATAGTGCAAAAGAATTGTGCATAAAACTTAAATTCTTTGAAAAATAACCTAACTTAGATGCAATGACTGATTAAACTCTTTAATCTTTACACAGAACCTTAGATTAAGTATAACGACTACAGATGATATTTCCTGATAGACAAAATAGAAGGAAAATAAAAGGAAAGGAACAGATGGAGGTAACTTTTTCAGTATGTTATCCATATTTACTTACCTATACATATTTCCTTATCAATGCATGTTTCCTTATCTATATAACTAATGATTGGATGCAGAGCTCATAAAAGAATCCAAGCATCTAAATTAGAACCAAAAGAAAGGAAGCCGATACACTAGGCTTTCGCTATGCGTGGGCCACGTCTGGAAGGGCCGGACCTCAAGGTCTATTGTACAAAGCCTTACAATACATTCTTGTAACACATGACCTCCTGGTATATAGGAGGAACTTTACCGAGCCAAGGTTACTTTCACCTAAATTAAAACAATAACACCGAAATTAAGAAGAAGAAGCAGACAGGCTTACCCGATATGGCTTTTGGGCCAAGTATTCACACCCTTGTCACTCGACTAATCGAGAGACATGCACAGAGTAGGGTTTAGGAACTCAAAATTTGGAATTCCAATAACAGGGAGATTTTATAAGAGAAGCAGGAGTTCTAAAATACAGACCATGACAATTGTATGAAGCGTACGTTGATACGTATCAGATTGGGAGGAAGCCACGTGTCATTTCTGCTGAAGACACAGCTTACGACTGCGCCTGAAAGATCTATGTTTTCTCCACAAAAAGAAAGATAAAAGAGGATCGGGGTAAGGTTGGATTTTAGGGAAATGGTCAAATATTATGGACGACTTCATACTCTCATGACAGTGACAGACTCCCAAGTCTCAACGGCAAAGGAAACACGTAAGCCCCACATCTAGAAGCCATTTATTGTAAGGTATTTGATTAAACATAGATTTCAAGCCAAAAAAAGAAAAAGAAGATTTGAGAGTTGTAATCTAAATAAGCTATTCTTTTTCTTTCCATCTTGATAACATATTTCGCTTATTTAGTAAAATATATTTTGAAAAGTATTTTTTATCATATTGACATGAGAAAAATTATAATCTATAATATTTTTTATGGTTTTTTATTTTTAAAATACTGAATTGAACTAATTCAAGTTAGCTTTAAAGTTTTAGTCAGCTTAACTCTTAATAAACTAAATGTGTCATCTAAATTGAAACAGAGATAGTATAAATTTGATAAATTAAATAATTTTTTTAAAATTATGTTATTTCTAAATTTATATGAGCACTGAATTCGAATAAGTTTTTTTCTCATTATTTAAGTGCATGTTATAGTATACTTGAGTGATAAGAGATTAGAATGGAAATTGATTAAAATATTCTATTCATACATTTTTAAATAATAATATATTAAAAAGTCAAAAAGTTAACATGTGTAAAGATCACATTACTTCAACTTTAACATTTTACTAGTTAAAATAAATTTGACTTGCGTGAGTCGCATGGGTATTATTAATAGAATGCTGTTATATCAAAGCAGACAACATGAGAATTTTTTTTTGTGAATAACACGTACTAGCCAATTTTCGGACTGGTAATTGAAAAATAATCAACGTTTGTAAGGTGATTAAAAAATAGCCACTATTTTACTTCAATACAGAAAGTTCCAACATAATATACTGGAAATTGGTGCACCTGTGTATGAGCTTCCAGAATATTATGCTGAACTAGTATATTATGCTGGAATTCTAGTATATTTGTAACAAATAATACTTATAATTAGCTGATAATGTAAAATTTCTTACCATGTTAATACATGAAGCTAAGCCGTTAATACAATTATGTTGAGCGTTTTAAGCCGTTTCCAAATAAAAAAGAATAATAGTAGTATAAAATAAGAGGAAGAAAATATTTTAAAAGTTTTAATTTTGGCAAATGGTTAAAGACGGCACGGCATGACTAAAGACAATTACATTGGCATGTAATTGCATTTCACACCTGTGAACTATGTTACTATCAGGTCCCAACTCCCAAGTCATTCTCAATTACCTCACCACTAGGTGCCAATGCTTGCCCATTTTTCAATTTATTTTCCTTGTTTTTTTCTTCTTCTTTTTGACAAAGACATGAAAAATAGACGAGCCACAACAAGTACGATATATTATCATTTAACCTTCTTTGTTTCTATCTTAACAGAATTATCTTTCCACAATGAGACTCAAGGAACCTACCGAGATCACTCATTATTAGATTAGGGGTATACAAACCGTACCAGAAAACCACGTCAAATCAAACCGATTAAAACATCCAATTATGTTTAGTTTGATTTGATTTGGCTTGAGTAAAAAAATCTGTGCTTTATTTTTATTAACTTTAAATAATATGCTGTATGATCAACTTCTTATCAAGTTTTAGTGAAATGCGTCAATCTCTTTGTTCTTTTATATTTTCATATGTCAAGATCTGTTAAATTCTTATATCTTTTTCGAATTTGAAGTGGTATTTCGATAATTTAAAATAAATTAGAACAATGTATATTATTGACTTTTATGTTTAATTATTAAATTCGGTTAACTTTGAAAGTGTGTGTCAATAAAAAATTATTGTCAGAAAACTAAATAAATAACTATCATGTGTTACTAAAAAATTCTCCCATAAGAATATTTTAATAGATCATATGTTTGTCAGTTTTTTACACCCCTAGTTACCATGATTTGACAATTTTAGTGATTTAGTTAATGGTGTTTTAGTAGTTATAGTAACAAGCTGAAAGGAGATTTATTATTATTAGTTGCAATTTTTTTTAGGAAAAGGATCAAATATGTCTCTGTAGTCTGTACCATCCGAAATTGAGTAATTCATGTTTTTGTTAGATTTCTGGTCTAATATTACCCCATCCGTAGGAAAAAGTTTTATTTTTGCTCTTGATACCTAATAGGAGCTCATACCAAAGGATAATTGTAAATCATTATAAAAAAATTGAGGGGTGATTCTCGAAGAATTTTAACATGAGGTGTCTATCTATTTCACGTTGGTGGGTGGGGGGGTTGGGGGGGGGGGGGTCAAAGTACAAGAGGATTTGCTTACGCCAATGGTATGCATGCAAAGTGAAAAAAATTTCAAATAGTAATGGATAAATTTAGACCTTTCTCTCTTTATTTATTTATTTATTATTTTTTATAATAAGAGATTAAGGGGAATATTATTAATTTTTCTAACACTTTGGGGTTGTTTGGTTGATGGTTTGAAATAATTAATCCCAACAAATCGCGCATAAGATAAATAATGTTTGGTTGGCCGTGTAAGAAAAAATAATCGCCCCATAACTAATGTAGCGTTTGATTGAAAGTATTATAGAAATATATGCATTAAGTTATGCGAGAATCTATGTATTATTTTATACGGGATTGAACGTGAAATAAAAATACGTATATAACAATACAAAATAAACTATCTAAAGACAAATAACAATTTCCTCATTATTAATCATTACATAACAATCCATCCATTATTAATTTTTTGCATTATAATTCTAGCATAACTAATATGTGAACGAAACTACCTGTTAGGGAAGAGAAAAACAAATTGTTAAAGCGGTTCAAACCTAGCATAGGCTCCAAATATACCGGAAGATAATACGCAGTTTCTGTCACATAGCATTTCATGCTCTCAATTCTCAACCAAAAGCCAAAATCTAAAATGAATTAATACAGGAGTACAGAATAAGTTGAGATTCAAAACTAAAATAACAGAAGAAAAATAATGGATCATAAAAAGGAGAAGGCAAAGGAGAAAAGAGAAAAAAGACGGCAAGAGATCTCTCTTTTACGTACTATTCCTTATTCCGATCACCGAAAGTGAGTTTTCATTTCTTTTAAATTTTTCCTTTCCTTCTTTGCCTTTTCATATCCAGAATTTTAAATCACGTGGAGTATCATTGTTTCCCTTATTCTCTCTCTATATGTATGCACGCCCACGCTCAAGCAAGCTTTTTTATAGATTAAATTAAATACAATGGGTTGGGACCATGATTATGGTAAGATCTATCATAATTGAAAAGGCTAACATATGTCTGCTTGTGTGCACTTTGACTATTATACTGGATATCTGACGCTAACATTTTAATTCATTTGATCAATATATATGCTTTCTTGGACATTATGCTGTCTGTCTCATAGGACAATGGCTCAAAAATTGCTGTCCATGGGTTACTAGTTTTAGCATTTGATTAAGAGGAATGGAAAATTAATTAGAGGTTTCCTGTGTGAATTAATTTTTGAGCGATAACACTAGCTTTATTGATCCTGTAGAGATTTTTCTTTTGGTTTTAAAATGAAGTCTGTCTCGGTAGGAAAGAGATCACTGGTGTATAGCACACGATTTCCTTTTCTTGCAGGCATGGAATCGACCTGTGAACAAGGAAAACCCAATGAGAACCAAAAAAGTGTACCGCATTTACCGAAAGATGATCCAAAAAGCGAAGGAGAAATGTTTCTTGTAAAGTTGAAAGCATGAAATTTTCTCAAAAGAGACATGCCGACTCATGTGCTATGGTGATTTCAGGATTTTAAATCTTTTGACAGAGTACTATTTGTGGTAACGTGATATAAATATATATTTTCTTAAAAATTGTCCAGCTGATAAAAATGTAGTATTTGGCCGCACTCACTGCCAAATACTACGTACATTCCCTTCTAGCTGAGATGGAAAACTTTTAAGCCGCAAGTTGCAAAGCCAAACATGACAAGAAAATATGCTGAGAAAAGTTTAAGATGATCAATAGTATTGTTGAAGTGCTGCAATGACAGCTGGAAACTAGTGCTGAGTGTTAGATGACAAGTTGTTATTCTAGCTTATTGCAAGTTAGTTGTTAATAGTTAGTTATAACAGAATTAGGACCTTTGTTAATGATAATTAAGCTGAGATAGTTAGATGATAGTTAGAGGTATATATATACACGTGTATATATCAATGAAGGAACACTTCACTTGTAATGAGAATCAGTTTTTTCTCTCTCAATACACAGTAGATACAACTGTTCCAGAAGCTTCCATTTACAGACTTCATCTTCTTCCTTCTTACTTGAGCTTGACCACCAGTCGATAATGGTGGAATTTAACATGGTATCAGAGCTTGGAGAATCGATCGAAGCTGTAAAAATCTAGCTTTAAGAGTTGTTCTGTGAAGTTGTTGAGAGAATTTTTCAATTGTTCTTTGTCTTCTTCAAAATTCCTAATTCCTGAGCAGATCGATAATGGCTGAGGTAGATATTGACAATCCGCGACATCCGTTGTATCTACAACCTTCAGATGCGCCGGGAAATGTGATAATTTCTGTTCGTTTGACTGGGAGTGAGAATTATTCAGTCTGGAGTAGAGCAATGAAGATCGCACTGAGAGCTAAGAGAAAGCTAGGGTTCATAAATGGTACATGCACCAAGGACCAATTCACTGCTGATCTAGGCGAGGATTGGGAACGTGTTAATGCTACAGTTTTGACTTGGATTATGAACACTGTCTCGCTGGAGTTAGTGAACGGGATAGTATATGCCAGCAACGCTCATGAGGTTTGGACTGATTTGCAGGATCGTTTTGACAAGATCAATGGATCAAGGATCTATAATCTTCAACGAGAAATTGCTACAGTCTCTCAAGGTACTTCCAGTATCTCTGCTTATCATTCTAGACTTAAGCTGTTGTGGGATGAATATAGTGCACTTATTCCAACTCTTCCTGTGATTCCTGAAACAAGGGAATTCATAACACATCTAGAACAACAGAAATTTTTTCAATTTTTGATGGGATTAAACGATAGCTTTAGTGCCATTAGAAGTCAGATTTTACTCATGTCACCATCACCAAGTGTGAGTTGTGCTTATGCTATATTGATTAATGAAGAGAATCAAAGGAATGTCCATATGACCAATACACCTATGAATGAGGTGAATGATTCTACTGTCTTAATGAGTTCAAGAGATAATTCACAGAAGTTCAAAAGGTATGGCAATCTGTATTGTGAGTATTGCAGAACCAAGGGTCACACTAAAGATACTTGTTACAAATTGGTGGGCTATCCACCTGGTTTCAAGGGAAAGAAGAAACAGGAGTATCGACAAGTTAATGCAGTCACAGGTGATGCATTTCATGCCAAGGATGATATGTCTCAAGCCACCACAACTGCAGATTCTAATGTGGCAAGACAAGGAATGCACGACTATTTCACTGATGAGCAGTACAACCAGATAATGAAGCTATTGAACCAGGACAAGGGAGAAGAATTTGCAGCTAATATGGCAGGTAGTACTGACTCTCAGCTGGCTCAAACATGTGATACTCCTTGGATCATGGATACAGGAGCAACAAATCACATGACTTCGAACATTAACTTGCTGACTGACATAACTAAATTGCCTAACACCAAAGAAGGTAACGTTCATCTGCCAAATGGTAAAACAGTACCAGTTATGTACCAGGGAAAGTGTAAAATCATAGGTGGTGAATCAATTCAGAATGTTCTATGTGTGCCTGACTTCAAATACAACTTACTATCAGTCTCAAAATTGACTAAGGAGTTGTTTTGCTCAGTACTTTTCTTTCCGTCATTCTGTGTGTTCTAGAACCTATGCACTGGGAAAGTGAGGAGGATTGGTAAAGAAAAGGGTGGCCTTTACTTGCTGTTACTAGATGGATCAAGTGCAAATAAAATCAAACAACAGATTAGAGGTTGTTTGGCAGAAGATGCTACATCAGACAACAATGTGTGGCACAGAAGGTTAGGACATGTACCAGCCAGAATGATGAGGCAGCTGCCTTTCATGAAGAACAAGATGCCTACTGATTGCAACTTCAATACATGCACTATATGTCCATTTGCAAGACAAACTAGGAAGCCTTTTCCCCCCAGTACAACTAGAGCAGGAGTAATTTTTCAGTTAGTACATGTACACATCTGGGGACCTTACAAAGTGCCTACTACTAATGGAAATAGATACTTCTTGACACTTGTAGATGATCACTCTAAGATGATTTGGGTGTTCTTAATGTAACTGAAAAGTGATACACTTGTGCTTCTAAAGTCTTTTATTAAGATGGTGAATGTGCAGTTTAATCACAATGTTAAATGCCTTAGAACTGATAATGGAGCTGAATTTTTTAGTTCCGAGTGTACAGCCTTTTTATCAGATAATGGGATACTACATCAAAGTAGTTGCCCACACACTCCACAACAAAATGGAGTGGTGGAAAGAAGACATAGGCATATCCTATAGGTGGCAAGGGCACTAAGGTTCCAAGGTGGTATACCACTACATTTCTGGGGAGATTGTGTCCTAGCAGCTGTGTATCTGATAAATAGGTTGCCATCTTCTGTGCTAAATGGCAAATCACCATATGAGATTTTTCACAAATCACCACCTTCACTACTACACTTAAGGGTCATTGGGTGTCTTTGTTATGCTACAGTTACCAGGCAGCATGATAAACTCCTACCTAGAGCAGTAGCAACAATTCATATGGGATATTCCACATCTCAAAAGGGATACAGATTATACAGTCTCAAGGACGAGAAGTTTTTTGTCAGCAGAGATGTTACATTTAGAGAGGATGTGTTCCCATTCTTGATGATGAAAGAAGGAAAAATACCTCCATTATTTTTTGAAACATCCAGACATTATGCACCAGAACAACATACAGCTCCACACCAGCATACTTCTACTTAGGAAATGCTGACTCCTAATCAGGAACTAGATGAACTACATGATGAACATGATGCTACAATACCCCAGCTGGATGACTTATCTAGCAATGATGCTGAGGAGGTTCAGACCACTGAGATAGCACATGAGGAGACATCATGCAACTCAGAAGAACCAGCAGAGGGTCCAGACCACCAGTATGGGCCAAAGATTACATATGTCCAACTATGCAACCTTCCTCTTCTACCTGTCTATATCCTATGTCCAACTACATGGGGTATGATACACTAGGTAGTGCTTATCAGAGTTACCTTACTGCAATGACAACATATGTTGAACCTACATCATACCATCAAGCAATGAAGGATCAAAAGTGGATAGATGCTATGCAAGCTGAAATAGATGCATTGGTTAGTAACAACACATGGGAAGTAGTCCCTATTCCTAAAGGCAAGGTTCCTATTGGCTGCAAGTGGGTATACAAAATCAAGCGTAGATCAGATGGAACAATAGAGAGGTACAAAGCTAGATTGGTTGCTAAAGGATACAGTCAACAAGAGGGGTTGGATTATCAAGAAACATTCTCTCCTGTGGTTAAAATGATAACCATCAGGACTGTCATTGCCTTAGCAGCCATGAATCAATGGCCATTGTTTCAGATGGATGTTCACAATGCATTCCTCCAAGGTGACCTTGAGGAAGAAGTATACATGCAACTACCTCCTGGATTTGGTAGCCAAAGGGGAAATACAGGCTGTAGACTACTCAAATCCTTATATGGTCTCAAACAAGCATCTAGACAGTGGAATCTCAAGCTCACTAATGCACTCCTACAAGCTGGTTTCAAACAAAGCAAACATGATCATTCCCTTTTCATCTTGAAGAAACACAACAGACAAGTCATAATTCTTGTGTATGTGGATGACCTTCTTATTACAGGTGATGATGCTGGTCTCATTCAAGAAGCCAAGAACACTTTACAACATAGCTTTAAGATGAAGGACCTAGGAACTCTGAAATACTTCCTAGGAATAGAGGTGTGCAGGTCACAACAGGGAATCTTGCTTTGCCAAAGAAAATATGCCTTGGAGCTGATTGCAGAGTTAGGATTATCAGGTTCCAAACCTGCTTTAACTCCAATGGAGCAGAACAAGAAACTTACTTCTACTGAATATGATGAGCACTGTGAACGCAATGATGATACTAGGTTTATTCAAGGAGTTGGAAGTCAATTTTGATGCCCCAGTTCAACTGTGTACAGACAGTAAGGCAGCAATGCAGATAGCTAACAACCCTGTGTTTCATGAGAGAACAAAACACATAGAAGTTGACTGCCATTTCATAAGAGAAAAGGTGCAGGAAGGAATGGTACATCCTGAGTATGTGCCAACAGAAGAACAAGAAGCAGACATCTTGACAAAGGGGCTTGGAAGTATGCAGCACTATCATTTGTTGTCCAAGCTAGGGCTGTTGAATATCTTCACACCACCTAGCTTGAAGGGGGGCGTCGAAGTGTTGCAATGACAGCTGGAAACTAGTGCTGAGTGTTAGATGACAGGCTGTTATTCTAGCTTATTGCTAGTTAGTTGTTAATAGTTAGTTATAACAGAATTAGGACCTTTCTTAATGATAATTAAGCTGAGATAGTTAGATGATAGTTAGAGGTATATATATACACGTGTATATATCAGTGAAGGAACATTTCACTTGTAATGAGAATCAGTGTTTTCTCTCTCAATACACAGTAGATACAACTGTTCCAGAAGCTTCCATTTACAGACTTCATCTTCTTCCTTCTTACTTGAGCTTGACCACCAGTCGATAATGGTGGAATTTAACAAGTAGTCACTAGGATTTAGTACAATATCCCTCACACCTTCAATTAATGCATTATGTATTTGCTCCTGGCACTTTAAATGGACTTCTTTAAAGTTTGTCAACATTTTGATGAAACATATAGTAAGTTTCTTGTGATTATTCAAAATAGTGAATCAAAGCTGATGCTAAAAGCTGTTTGATAGTCTTCTCATAGTTCTGCATGCTAGCTAGTTATGATTTTATATTGATAATCACATCTTTTTAGAAACATAATTTGTCTAGATAGAATATGCTTCGATCAGTCAAAAACGTAATTCCATAGGATGTTGATTTTCTAGCATATAACACTAATAGATGGCGGATGATTTTCAGATGGTGGTCATCCGATACTGTTGCTGTGGTGACTGGTGCAAATAGAGGGATCGGATTTGAGATTGCTCATCAACTAGCATCACATGGCTTAACAGTTGTTCTCACATCGCGAGAGACTGGTGTCGGTGAAGAGGCAGTGAAAGTCATGCAAGAAGGAGGTTTAAATGTAGCATTTCATCAACTGGATATCGTCGATCATGCATCAGTTGAAGCATTTTCTGATTGGATAAAAGAAACTTATGGCGGTTTAGATATACTGGTATTATGGTACCCCTATATTCTCTCTATAATTAAGCTACCAGCAAATGTATAAACAACTAGAGTAGCTTTCATTAGTATGCTACTATTTTGACTGGTGCAAAATCTCCTAGTCTTTCTCTTCTTGATCGTTGATTCAAGGAGGGCGGCTTTCATATGCTGTTCTAGTTTCATCTATTATTTTTGCCAAATATGGCCACTTTCAGCTGATGATATGGTACTATATATATGTAGATCAACAATGCAGGAGTGAGTTTCAATGTTGGTACAGAGAATTCCATGGAACATGCTGAAACTGTCATCCAAACCAACTATTTTGGCACAAAGAATATGACTAAAGCGATGATTCCATTGATGAGGCCTTCTCCTTCTGGTGGTCGTATTGTTAGTGTGAGCTCTCGATTGGGAAGACTTAACGGCAAAAAGAATGTAAGAACTTCAGTTTTCCTACCATTCTTGTGTCCTTGTTCATCTTGTTCACTCTTTTAGCAACCAGGCTACACCAACCTTTCCAGATTGAAATCAAGTTAGGGCAATACTTTGTCCTGATTGGCAAGGCTGCCCGGTATACAAAGCATCTTGCGTTCACGCAAGGCCCGAGGCAGACCCGTATCCTAAGGGGTGTGATGTAGACAACCTACCCTAATGCAAGCTTATAGGTCACATGGAAATAACTTTATCGTTGCTCCGAGCGGAGGTGGACCTATGTGTTATGTTGAGGGGTCACTGGACCCCGTAAATTTCGGCAGAAATCTTGTATATATGTGTGTGTATACTTTGAAAATGAATAATTTAAATCACTTGGCACCCTGAACGCTAAAAGACTTTAGGGGGCACTAATTGAACAAAATATTATGCCCCTCCCGTTCAAATACTTTGTGTTGATTGGGATGTTAATAAATAAAATTGCATGATATTAGTTCTTCATAAACCATTGCTGGTTGCGCTAATTATATGCAAATGTCATTTTCTTCTTTAATATCTGAAAATCATCTATATTTTCTTGATTCGACCAGAGAATTACAAATGTTAGCCTGAGACAGCAACTGGAGGATGTGGACTCTTTATCAGAGGAACTGATTGATAATAGTGTGAAGAAATTTTTGGAACAAGTAAAAGAAGGGACATGGGAATCAGAGGGATGGCCTCAAGTGTTCACTGACTACTCAGTGTCAAAACTTGCAGTAAATGCTTACACCAGGCTAATGGCAAGGATACTCGAAGATCGTCCAGAGGGTCATAAGATATATATCAATTGCTATTGCCCGGGTTGGGTGAAGACCGCGATGACTGGTTGGTCGGGGCATATATCTCCAGAAGACGCTGCTGATACTGCAGTCTGGCTTGCTCTACTACCTGATCAGTTTGTGAGTGGTAAGTTTTGGGCTGAAAGGCGTGAGATAAGCTTTTAATATGTGGAGCAGTTGGTGTTTGCATTATTTGTGAAAATTGATTGATTACTTGTTATATTGGTGGAGAATGTGAGCACTGAGCAGGATTGGATGGAAGAGCCTGAAGCAATGGTCCAGTTTGTAGCAATGCTGTTTTCTTGTAGATTATATCTTGTTTGGACTTTTTTTTTCACTAGCAGTGTGAATGAATTTTTCGTGTAATTTAACTTCGGACATATTAACAGATATATATTGTTAGAGGGGCATGATTATATTACAATTATAGCCGGATCTCTCTATAACAACATTCGTCAATACTCTTGTCATTTTTAGTCAAATACATTCACTTCTGCTAACACCACTGTTTTCAGTTTCTATAAATGAAATATGGAAAGATTATCTTGAAATAGTAAAAGCTAACTTTGTTTAATTTCTACTTCTAATGTGATTGGAAGTTTACTTCTTAGGAATGCAGCTATAGTTTTGGGGAGGGAATAAAGTTAGAGTCAACAGGGGAATAGTTATAATTGAAAATTTTATTATTACTAGGATCAAAGAATCTTGTTTAAAGCCAAATAAGAATTAAACAAGTTGACCCTAATAATCATTTGTTTTATAATTTTCACGAGATACAAGAAATTGAAGTAATCACAAACTGTAAGCTTTGACAGGATTTCTTCTATGTTAAACTTAGTAATTTATGTTTTAAATTTCATTAGTAAATTAATATTTAAATTCCATGTCTTTCAGATAGTGTATTAGTGTGTCATAAATTTAGAAGTAAAAGAGTATTCTGCCTTTTAAAACAGAGATAGTGTGTCATAAATTTAGAAGTAAAGAGTATGGAATTTCTAAAAAAGAAGAAAAGTATAATACTGATCAGCAAACCAAATTACTAAGCTAGCGTTTGGCAATAAATCCCAAATTTATTTTGAAAAATCTGATTTGGGTGAAGTTTGGTTTGAAGATGAAAATGTGTTTGGACATACGTTTTCAAAACATATTTTCCAACTTTATTTTGGAAAAACATGTATATAATTCCCAAGTTTTTGGATTTTGGCCCAAAATCAGCTGATTTGGTATTTGAGATTTGGCCAAAATATGGACAAAATTTAGAGTCAATTACTCAAATGGTCACTCAACTATCCCAAATTATCTCCTAAAGTCACTTTTCTTTCGTTTGTAACAACAAAGTCACTGAACTATGCCTATTGCACTCAGAAGGTTACTCAACTAGATTTTCCAAATTTTAGATTGTCAAATACCTATTTTACCCTCTAAATTATAAGCATTTATCTTCTTTTTATTTTTTTAAAACTTTTTAGTATTAACAACAAAAATTCAAAAACTTATTTAAACAATTCAGAATGAAAGAAAATAAAAGTTGTAAAATATATATTCCATGCACGTAATATAAAAATAATTATTTAAATAAAGGTATTATTATAATATATATTATATATTCTTGAAACATATGCTCAATTATATTATTATGTTTCTACCAACTTTCCGACGACACAAAGTTATGTCACCGGAAAGCAGGGGGACTATCTGTATAGGATAAAATATGTTATGTTAGTCGTGCATAGAATATATATATAATTATGCATAATTTTCAAGAATATATGATGTATATTATAAAAATATCTTTATTTAAATAATAATTTTTATATTACGTGTATGGAATATATAGTTTACAACCTTTATTTTCTTTCATTCTGAATTGTGTAAATAATTTTTTGAATTTTTGTTGTTAATAGTAAAAAAGTTTTAAAAAAATAAAAAGAAGATAAATATTTATAATTTAGAGGATAAAATAGGTATTTAGCAATCTAAAATTTAAAAAATCTAGTTGAGTGACCTTCTGAGTGCAATAGGCATAGTTCAGTGACTTTGTTGTTACAAACGAAAGAAAAGTGACTTTAGGAGATAATTTGGAATAGTTGAATGACCATTTGAGTAATGGACTCTCATAATTTATGGCCAAACATGAGTTTTGAAAATAAATCCCAAATTTATTTTGGCAAAACTCATGGCCAACGGGGACTAAATTTAAGATTTAATTTATGTATATTGACAAAGTATAAAGAAATTTACACTAGTACACTGTTGTTTAATTGGTCCTTAATTAACATTTATTTCAAGCGACTAATTAATACATGGAGTATTAAATCAAGTTACATATAACTGACACTCAATGAATTTGATCGTGTAAATAATATTTGAATTTTCAGTCAAATAAATTACTACGTATTACAATTTAGACATCTTATATGTGAATGCATATCCAAGGGGAAAAGCCAGAAATAGCCTAATTTACTACATTTTTATTTATTTGAATACATTTTGATTAGCTCAAACATTTTTATTGATTAGCAAAAAACCAGCCTGCAATATAACACCCAATCTTGTACCCTGCTGAGCTTTAATTTGTGCTTTCCAACTCATTTCTTGCGGTGGAAGAAAATGGCGAATCTAAGAAGGGCTCTCCTCTTCACAATTCCTCGAATCCATCAGAGGACTTCTGTTGCTAAGTCCGCACTCCCCTCTCTTAGTCTTTACCGGTAGAGTCTGGAGTTGATGAAGCAGAAGATGTCGCAGCCACAAATAAGAAAGATCAAAAGGCACTCACTCTCATCTATCAAGGTTTGGATGACAAGATGTTCGAGAAGGTTGCAAATGCGACAACCTCCAAGCAAGCATGGGACATTCTTCAAACTTCCTTTAAAGGTTTGGACAAAGTGAAAAAGGTTCGTCTCCGGACCTTAAGAGGAGAGTTTGAATCATTGCATATGAAAGAAAATGAATCTGCTTCAGATTACATTTCAAGAGTTTTGGCTATTGTCAATCAAATGAAAAGATATGCTGAAGAGTTGAAGGATGATAGGGTCGTTGCAAAAATACTACGATCCCTAGATTCAAAATTTGATTATATTGTTTTTGCTATTGAAGAGTCGAAAGACTTGGACACCATGACCATAGATGAACTTTCGAGTTCTTTGCAAGCCCATAAAGAAAAATTGAAGAAACCAAAAGAAGAATCGGTTGAAAAGGCGTTGCAAGCAAAACTTTCCTTCAAGGAGAAAGATGAAAGGCGTGGTTCGCAACAAAGAGGTCGTGGAAATGGAAGAGGTCGTGGTAGAGGAGGAAGAGGTGGTAGTCAACCACCAAATAGAGACAATAAAAGCCAAGACTATAGTCAAAGAAGAGGTCGTGGAAGAGGCAAAGGATGGAGATAAAATCAAGGAAGGTATGACAAATCGAATGTTGAATGTTATACTTGTCATAAATTTGGACATTTTTTCGGGAATGTAAAGATAATTCGGAGGAGAAAAATAACTTTGTGGAGAGCAAAAATGAAGATGAAGATCCCACTCTACTTCTTGCATGCAAAGGAGAAGAAAGTGGGGAAAAGAACAAATGGTACCTTGACTCCGGTGCAAGTAGTCATATTTGTGGAAAGAAAAATTTATTTGTGGAGCTTAAGGAGCTGAATAGTGGCCCAATCACTTTTGGAGACTCTTCGCGAGTTCAAATCAGAGGAAAAGGTACGATTTTAATTCGCTTAAAAGATGGAAGTCATCAATTAATCTCCAATGTTTTGTATGTGCCGGAGATGAAAAGTAATATTTTAAGTTTGGGATAACTTTTGGAAAAAAATTACAACATTCATTTGAAAGACAAAAAGTTGTATATGAGAGATGAAAAGGGAAGATTGCTAGCCAAAGTACCTATGGCTAATAATAAGATGTTCATCTTATATCTTCAAAATGATGTTCCGAGGTGCTTGCTTTCATGTGCCAAAGATTCATCTTGGCTTTGGCTTATGAGATTTGGTCACTTGAATTTTGATAGCCTAAGGTTGATGAAGAAGGAAAGCATGGTGAATGGATTGCCAACAATTGATCATCCCAACCAACTTTGTGAAGGATGTCTCTTTGGAAAGCAAGCAAGGAAAAGCTTTCCTAAAGAGTCTTTAACAAGAGCAAGATGCCCTCTCGAGTTAATTCACATGGATGTGTGCGGACCTATCAAGCCATCTTCACTTGGTAAAAGTAATTATTTTTTACTTTTTATTGATGATTTTTCTCGAAAAATTCGGGTTTATTTTTTGAAGGCAAAATCGGAGGTGTTTGAAACCTTCAAAAAGTTTAAGAGCATGGTGGAGAAGCAAAGTGGCTATCAAATTAAGTCACTTAGGTCCAATAATGGTGGAAAATTCACTTCAAATGAATTCAAGATTTTATGTGAGAAAAATGGAATTCGTCATTACTTGACAGTTCCGAGATCACCACAGCAAAATGGCGTCGTGGAAAGAAAGAATCAAACTGTTCTCAACATGGCGAGGAGTATGTTAAAGAGAAAAAATATGCCAAAAGAGTTCTGGGCTGAAGCCGTTGCTTGTGCTGTGTACTTATCAAATCGGTGTCACACCAAAAGTGTTCGTGGAAAAACACCACAAGAGGCATGGAGCGGTTTCAAGCCAAAAGTTGCTCATTTACGAATTTTTGGGAGCATCGCATATGCACATGTGTCAGATGAGAAGAGGTATAAGCTTGATGACAAAAGTGAGAGGTATGTCTTCATTGGCTATGATCAAAGTTCTAAAGGTTATAAATTGTATAACCCCAAAAATGGCAAGGTCACCATAAGTAGAGATGTTGAGTTTGATGAAGATAATGCTTGGGAGTGGAAATCTAAAGAGCAAGAATACTCTTTTAGTCCATTCTTTGAAGATGATGAAGAAGAAGATGGGGAGCAGGCTATCACACCACCTTCAACACCTCCACCACAAGATCAAGAAGTTGGGGAATCAAGCTCAAGTTCAAGTGAAGCACCTCACAAGAGTAGAAGTCTCTGTGACTTGTATGAAAATACGGAAGTGGTAAGAAATGACTTGTATGATTTTACTCATTTTTGTTTGCTGGTGGACAGTGAGCCTCTAAGCTTTGAAGATGCTTGCCAAAATTCCAAATGGAGGGATGCAATGGATGAAGAAATCAAAGCTATAAAAAAGAATGATACATGGGAGTTGGTCACACTTCCAAAAGGCAAAAGCACCATTGGAGTCAAATGGGTGTACAAGCTAAAGAAGAATTCCAAGGGAGAAATAGAAAGGTGCAAAGCAAGATTGGTAGCTAAAGGCTAGAAGTAAAAGGCCGGTATTGACTATGATGAAGTATTTGCGCCGGTTGCTCATTTGGAAACAATTCGCTTTGAAGTCGGCTGTCTTGAATGTCCTATTGGAGGAAGAGGTCTATATTGATCAACCTTCGGGATATAAGGTTGAAGGACAATAAGTTAAAGTCTTGAAATTAAAGAAGGCTTTATATGGGTTGAAGCAAGCCCTGCGAGCTTGGAATAGTAGAATTGACAAATATTTCCAAGCAAATGGTTTTTCTATGTGTCCACATGAACATGCCCTCTATGTAAAGATTGCTAAAAATGGTGACATCTTACTTGTTTGCTTGTATGTAGATACTTGATATTTACAGGAAATAATCAAAAGATTTTTGAAGAATTCAAGAAAGCAATGGCTAGAGAATTTGAGATGATGGACATTGGCCTAATGTCCTACTATCTTGGAATTCAAGTAGCACAGAGGAAGGATGCCATTTTTATTTCTCAAGGAGAGTATGCAAAGGAAATTCTCAAGAAATTTGAGATGGAGAATTGCAATCCCGTAAGCACCCCCGTTGAATGTGGAGTTAAAATATCCAAGCATGGAGATGGAGATAGAATCAATCCCACATTTTTCAAGAGTCTTGTTGGAAGCTTAAGGTATTTGTCATGTACAAGGCCGGATATTCTTTTTTGGAGTTGGACTCCTGAGTCGCTTTATGGAAACTCCTACTACCTCGCACTTAAAGGTAGCCAAAAGAATACTTCGGTACATCAAAGGTACGCTTGATTATGAAATTTTTTATTCATCTTCTAAAGAATCCAAGTTCGTAGGATATTGTGATAGTGACTGGGCTGGTGATATTGATGATCGAAAAAGTACTACTGGGTTTGTTTTCTTTCTTAGGAATTCCGTATTTACATGGAATTCTAAGAAGCAACCAATTGCGACTTTGTCAACTTGTGAAGCGAAGTATGTAGCAGCTTGTTCGTGTGTTTGCCATGCAATTTGGCTAAGGAGCTTGTTGGAAGAACTTCACCAACCACAGAAGAATGCTACAAAGATTTTTGTTGACAACAAATCGGCTATAGATTTAGCCAAGAACCCGGTATTTCATGAAAGAAGCAAGCATATCGATACGAGATATCATTTTATTAGAGATTGCATATCTAATAAAGTTGTGGAGCTTGAGCATGTGAAGTCTGGAGATCAAATTGCGGATATTTTCACCAAGCCTTTGAAGATTGACGCTTTTCAAAAGTTAAGGATGGCGCTTGGAGTAATGAAACAAGTTTAAGGGGGATGTTAAAAATAGTAATAAACTTGTTTCCATTTTTCCACATTTGTTTAGATTTGTTTACATTAATTTAATGTTTTCATACATATAGTTAGAAAAGAGTGAGGTGTGGACATGTGTGAACTAGTGTAGGCATGTATGGACTAGTGTGTACATGTGTGGACTTAATTAATATGTACACATGAAGTTTAGGCTAGATACATGTAGGAGTTCTACTATAAATACCCATGTATGCTAGCCACTTGGTGCAAGTGAAGTTGAATAGAGATCATCCTTTCCTCCACCTCTCTAATAGTGAGTTTTGAGTGTTTGTTTAGTTGTCTTGCTCTCTCAAAAATTTCTAACATTTGGTATCAGAGCCGGTATTGTGAGAGACAACCAAACTTGGACCAAACTTGTGAGCATAGGAACTTGGAATGGTGTTCCATTAGTGTTTGTCATCTTTTCAACTTCACTTGCACCAAATGGCTAGCATACATGGGTATTTATAGTAAAACTCCTACATGTATCTAGCCTAAACTTCATTAATTAAGTCCACACATGTACACACTAGTCCATACATGCCTACACTAGTTCACATATGTCCACACTTCACTCTTTTCTAACTATATGTATGAAAATATTAAATTAATGTAAACAAATCTAAATAAATGTGGACAAATGGAAACAAGTTTATTAGTATTTTTAACACCTGTTCACCTCGGCACACACTTATAATGAGTTATAATGGAGAAAAAGAATTATAAAGCTTGATCCCTACTAATTTGAGATTGAAGCTAGTAGACTGATTGATCATACTTGCTTTTGTTTTAATCTTGTAGGCTTTTTCTATCATTTGTACTTGTTTTCAGTCTACTGATGCTTTACGCCTTTTGCTGATTATATAGTTCATACTTTAGGCCATTTTCTGATTATAGAGTTCATATCTTAAGGCCTTTTCGAGTTCATACTTGCTTTTCATCTTATCTTTTAGGCCTTTAGCTGGCACATTTTCGCGTTTCTTTACTTCCAACGAGAATTGTGGGCCGATTGATATCGATGTCTCAAATGAAGAGAGTAAGAGACGCTTATTCAACAGGTTAGTAAAATTGTGTGGTGGGTTCTGGCTCCTTCAGCGGGTTTATCAGATTTTAATGGGCTGTATATATTTGGTATGATTATAGGCTTCGTTACCGGAGCAAACAAAGAGGGTTCTTGGAGCTGGACCTTGTTATAGGCAAATGGGTGGAGGATCATATTCAATCCATGGATGAAGATGGAATTAAGTCCCTTGTTAATGTTCTTGACCTGGTAATTGATTTGTTCTCCTTTATTGTGTTTTGCTTAGTGCATTACGCTACCCTTTTTCTTAAGTGCGTTTGGTTGGTGAAAAATGTTCTTCATGGAAAACTTTTCACTGTATTTGATTGTGCATAAAGTGCGTGATGTTCCTTGCGTGATTTTTGAGTATTAAAGATTGAAAATCATGTCATGTTGATTGAAACAAGTGATTATAAGAGATTGACTTCTGCCATAAAAGGGAAGTTATTCACCCCCTTTAGTGGGAATTATTTTTTCTTTTGGAAATTATTATGACCTATATAGATTACTTAGGGAAGAAAGTATTCCCTCTGCCTCTTCCCTTTTTCTTCTCTCCTTCAAACAAGAGAAGTGAAACATTATATAAATATGTGCCCAGATGGAAGCATGTAAGAGTTTTGTTTGTATCAGGTAGACTTAAGACTTTAAAATGCTTTTGTTGGTGGATTCAGAAACAGGTTGAAAAGAAATGGTTGAACTGTTGTAGTCCAAATCTATTGGAGGGAACCAAGCCACTCTTTGTTTATTGTTAACCATTAGCATAGTTACAAAAACACTACTCTTTCTTTTGGCATAAGAAGAATATTGTAATCCATATAGCCTACCGGTGAATCTTTTGTATTCCTAAAATCAGTTGGAGTAAGACTCTCTAATAAACCTTGCCTTTTCATAAATAAAATAAAAAAGAAAAAGAAAAAAGACAGTTACCAAACAATGAAATGTGCTTGTAGGCACTGGTCAGTTGCAAAATGAGAAGTTTATGAAAATAATAAAGATAACGGAGCTGAGGGGACATAGGGAGGGGTGGGGAGTTTGAGAACTCTTGGGGGAAAGTTGAGTTGCTAATGGCTGTATTGCTTAAATAAAAACCATTAGGAAGAGTGTAAAGATCTATGAGTTGAATGTGGCTTTCTTTCCAGGTGTCAGTTTTGATATGTTTCTCTAACAATCCTTGTAACTGTATCGATGATGGCCCTCTGGCGAAAGACATCCTCAAACACTCTGCTCCACAGTAAAGATTTTTGCTTTTGATAGAGTAGGATAACAGCCGAGGGTCTATTGGAAACAGTCTCTTTGCCCTTCCAGGATAGGGGTAAGGCTACTTACATCTTACTCTCCCCAAACTCGGAATTCACTGGGCATGTTCTAGAGCAAGATAACAGAACTAGCATTTAGCGAAGCTACTTCTCCTACATGAATATGAGTTTGAGCTGGCTTTATCAAGTTTGTTTGATTCATGGCTGCAGGAGAATCCAGATTTGTGGAAGTGGCTGACTGGCCAGGAGCAACCACCAGATGCAATTAGCACAAATTCAGTGAGAACCTAACAGAATTTCAAGCTTGTCCAAGCGTTTTCTTTTTCCTTTTTGTTCTTTCTTGTCTGTGCTTAAGTTAATAAGTTTACTTGTTCTAGGTGTTCTCTGCTGTGCAAGAAAAGGTTATGAACAACCTTGGCAAACATGCTGCTCCAGAGAGTCGTGCAGCTGCAGGACATCCTTGGCTGAGAGGGTGGGATGATTTCAAGAAAGGCCGAGACGGGCCTATAGGGGGGAATCAGTAGTTCAATTTGAACATGTCAAAGAACCGGTGTTCTTTAGTTATATGTAAAAGGGCAGCCCGGTGCACTAAGCTCCCGCTATGCGCGGCGTCCGAAGAAGGGCCGGACCACAAGGGTCTAAGTCTTACCCTGCATTTCTGCAAGAGGCTGTTTCCACGGCTCTAACCCGTGTCCTCCTGATCACATGGCAAAAAAGAATAATTAATGTATCCTCAGATTTTCTGAATATTACATATCATCTAAGCTTTCCGTATTAAATAAGGTTCATTGAGAGGTTGATAATTGTTTACCGCTATGTTTTACTTTCTTTTGATCTTCAGCTATCTGTGGATGACAATTTTCATTTCTTATTGTGAGAATGCAGTGGGAATTCCATTTAATAAATTCCAAATTGTTGATGGATAGATTATAGATGAAAGAGCTTTCAGCCAGAATTTCAAACTGGATTAGTGTTACTCGTCTTCCAATTTCTTGACAAATTGGGAGATAGGGAAAGAGATGTCGGAAGAGAAAGAATACTTAGACTGTGGTTAAAATTAATTAGCACTATTAGTTATCAAATTAATCTGGTTCATTAATTTTCTAACACAATGTTAGTGGCACATGAGTACACTGGGTTACCAACATAGCTGTTTGTACCTATGTTGAGCACTCTCCAAAATGCTACTGCACCTGTGTCAGATCCTCGAAAAATACACTACTTTTAGAGAATACGACACGTACCCGGTGACATTTTCAGAGAGTCCGAGCAACATATGCACAAACCCTACAGCAACAAAAATGAATGTGCAATCATCCACAGTCGTCCAGAACTACAACAAAGCCTACAGCTTAAGATTTTGTAACATGTTGCATCCTCTGGATGTAGTTATCAATAAAAGATTCTTCACTTCATCGAAAAACTACACTACTTAAGATATACACTTCACATTAATTTCACACCTTTGACGCGACTTTTTAAGGTTGAAAGCCAATAGAGAATGCAGTATCTCCAGTACCAGCTTCTTACCAAGGTTTTAGGTCACCAACTGGACCAGCAGTCCAGTTTAAGATCTTCTCCCCGGGACTCAAGTAAACGCTCCTATCGTGTGGCAGTTTACGAGCAAGTCCATTCAAAATTTGATGGAAAGCATCACCTGGTTGTGCAGGTTGTGGAAATAACATAGCCTGCTTCATTGAAGGGTTGGCAAGCAATCTCTGCTTCCTCAATATTTCCTCGGGTGGAATAGAAGTGAGTATAGTATCCAAATTTGGAACGTCCTTCTCGTCTACAAAAACACCAATCTCTTCCCAGGGGATTGCATCAGCAAATGGCAAGACAATATCATCCGCAATAATAACAGGGATGCAACCGAATATAACTGCTTCAACCAATCTTGGACTCCACGGGGCCCACCCAAGAGGACACAAGCAAAAGATGGCTCGCTGCATGTCTTCATAGTAGGTAGTTGGATGTTCCGTAGAAATATCAAAGAGAGGATTGTCCTTAAAGTTCTCCCACACTGCTGCCCGTGCACCTCTGAGAAGAGAAATAAGAGTCAGGTACCTTGTCATAAAACATATTTCCATATTTGGGAGGTCAATAAAGAAAATCAAAAGCTAGTTGTCTTCAATCTATTTAAGTATCAGCGTTCAGAATCAAATGTGATTGAACCATAAAGATTGAGACATGGGGATACCTTGCATAGTAACCACCTTCTGGATCATTTCCTACGTCATAGAACAAGCCACGAAAGTAAACAAAGATGGATCGTGGAATATCTGGAGGGATAAAGTGGGATTGCATTTTCTGCGGAGGAGCATAGGGAGGAATTGTAATTGAACCATCCTTCAAACACACATGATTTCTTTGTCCAAAAGTTTGAACTAGAGTTGCACGCTGGAGCAATGGAAGAATTCCCCTCCCGATAGCTTTTTCCTCCTACAATTTGCACGAAATAATCAGATGTAACCACACACTCTCAGTTAAAAGTAACGATGGAAATTTATAAAAAGGCACTGTGAGTAATCCCTTGGGATTTTCACGGCCTTTTTAGTGAAATCAAACAACATACCCAGTGTAATCCCACAAGTGGGGTCTGGGGAGGATAGAGTGTACGTAGACCTTACCCCAGCCTTTTTAAGAAGGCAGAGAGGCCTTTTTAGTGAAATCCAGTTAGTTAAATATAAAAATGTGTATATCCATCAATTTGTGTGCTGTGTGTGCGTGTGAGAGAGAGTGCCAGAGAGAGAGAGAGGGGACTTAATTCTCACTTGATAATGAAAACAAGCAGCAAAATCGTGTGGGACAATGAAGAAGTGATCAGCACCCTCAGTCCTATTCCAATAAGGCCAATTAGAAGCAATAAGTTGTATTGCACTCCTCATCATTCGTGGCGACTTGAAGGGTAAAGGAAGGCCATTTGGTGTCAGGTCACAAGTGGTATAAACAGGGGTGTAGAACCAATCAGCTTCCTCAGGATTAAGGGTCCGGACAGGGCTAGATAAGAGGAAACGATGCATATAGATCTCCGCAGCAAACATGTGGCTAAGACATCGTGGGTCTTTCTGAAGAATTTTCTTGTTGTATTTGCTGGGAAGCTCATATACAAAAACTTTTAACCTCCCAACTGGATCATCTTCCAAGACATCACCAGCACTACCTGAAATGCAGAAATGAAAGGAAAGTTGATAATTTCATAGAGTTCAAAGCAAGTATTTATAACCTTATAGCCTAACCTAATTTAACAAACTAAAAAACAAAATGATGTAGTCAGACATGCAAAGTGACGGATAGGGAAATCATACTCTATAAGCCTTTAATCTAAACTTTTTAGCATCTTAGAAGGCTTAGAAGTATCTAATTATATTTGATTTTTGCAATATATTTTATATGAAGGGGAACCTTGGTGTAATTGATAAAGTGGCTGCCACGTGACCACGAGGTCGCAGGAGGTCACAGGTTCGAGCTATGGAAACAGTCTCTTGTGAAAATGCAGGGTAAGGGCCGTAAGGCTGCGAACAATAGACCACCCTTGTGGTCCGGTCCTTCCTCGGACCCCGCGCATAGTGGAAGCTTAGTGCACCGGACTGCCCTTTAATATATTTTTAATATATTTTATATCACAGGTGAATTTTCAGGTTGGTAGAAAAGTGTTGCTTTAAAGTCACAAGGATGACACTTCGGTAGCACTTGTAACATTGAAACTATTCACCAACATATTATCTACACTGCTGCAACTATCATTCATCCATGCCCCAAATCTCTGAACTCCAGAGTTAATACATATACATGAACCAAATCCTAATGGGATTCTTGGAAAAAACATCAGAAATTTTGGCAGTCTAAAAGCATCAAATTAAGTTTTACTGAAGTCAGATCCTGCTAAGCAAAATTTGTGATTTCATTATATCTAAATACAACTCAATAATATAATGAACTAACTCTATTAATAGTACAAATTGACCCAAAAAAACTATAAATAGCAATACCAACACAAAGTTTCTAACCTTCTCTTTTTCCTTTCAGAGTGAAGATGAAAATTTTCTGAGGGAACCAATAGCTGTCAGAAACTTAGATATCATATCCCATACATAGCTCAAAGAGCCGCTCTCTTTAGAGGCAAAATCCATCATTTCTTAAATCAAGGTCTAGGCTTTAGATTTAAGATTTAAAACCTTATGACAGAAACTATCCCCAATACCAATCAAATAACTTACACCTCACGAACAAAATTGTCTACTCAGAACTCTTCCTCACTCTCTTTAGTTGTAGTACATGCTACCATACAAAGGTAAATAAATACTTGAAAATTTGAAAACGGTAGAAAGGAGGGGAAACATCACCTATTTCTAATCCATCATCCAGAAACAGTAAAAGTTGAATTGATACCAAGGGGTGCAAATGAGTTTATCAAGTAGCATATCTAGATGTCAAAGATCGAATCGAGTCAATTATCTACAAGCTTGAAGTTGACTCAAACTCTAAAAACTTTGATTCAAGTCCAATAAGAACACTGAAACATGACGAGTTCCTTAAGTAAAGGTCATTTGAGAGTGATTGAGACCCATATACTTAGTGTGACTAAAAAATCGACATTCTTTTGAACTCCATATTAACAATAGATCTTATACATTGTTTTTTTAGCCTCTTCAGAACTCTAAGATTTAATATATAAGTGTAAAAGAAACAACAACATACCCAATATTATCCCACACCGTGGGGTCTGGGGAGGGTAGTGTGTAAGCAGACCTTACCCCTACCTTGTGAGGATAGAGAGGTTGTTTCCAATAGACCCTCGGCTCAGGAAAGCATAAGCACCACATTAATGAAAATATAGACAACAAGGGACAGTACCAAAAAACCATATAAAAGCAGAATAAAACAACAAGATAGTAAGGTGATCAACAATGAAAGAAAACAACGGTTAGTCATAAATACTTACTGCCAACAGAAAGTAAGTGTAAAAGAAAATGAAAAATAATAATAAACACGCCAACTAAAAATATACTCCCTCCGTTCCAATTTATGTGAACTTGTTTGACTGGGCACGGAGTTTAAGAAAAAATGAAGACTTTTGGAATGTGTGGTTCTAACATGTCAAAAAGGGGGCCAGAGTATTTGTGTGGTTATAAAAGCTTCTCATTAAGGGTAGAATTGTAAGTTTAAGTTAAATTGTTACCAAATTTAGAAAGGAGTCATTCTTTTTGGAACGGACCAAAAAGGAAATAGGTTCACATAAACTGGAACAGAGGGAGTACAACATAATTTTAACCTTAACTTAGAGATTGACTAAAGAACATTCAAGCAGAATACCTCACTATTTGTACTCGGCTTAGTTCTAAGGCAAGCTCGGTCACTGAGCTCGTTTTATTCAATTTAAGCCTCATTGAATTTGGACCCAACTATATATTTAAAGCTAAGGATTGAAAGGAGGGAACAATCACTATTTCATTTTCCTTTTTCTTTACGAAGATCACCTATTTCTAATCAACCATCCAGGACCAATACAAGCTGAATTGATACCAAGGGCTGTAAATGAGTTTATCAAGCTGAATAGCTAGATGTTTCAGATTGAATTGAGTTAATCTACAAGCTTGATGTTGACTCAAATTCTAAACTATGATTCAAGTCCAATACAAACACTGAAACATGATGAGTTACTTAAGTGAAGGTCATTTGAGACGCAAGATTTATACTTTAAAGTTTGAATAAAACATCGAAATCTTTTAAACTCCAGATTAACAGATTAAGTTTGAACACATTGTTTTTTGTGCCTCTTCAGAACTCTAAAAAAACACATTAACTAAAAATATTACAACTTAATTTTAATCATCCTATTAACTCAGAGATTGACTTTCAACAGGAATACCACACTATTGGTACTCGTCTTTATTCAATTTTAACGAAGCTTCACTGAATTTGGACCCAACTGTTTGTTTAAAGCTATAAGTTCGAGCTCTAGTTGCGAGACATTCAATAACGAAATCTATTCCTTTCCCCTAGCAGTGTATCAGTTGATCCAAGCAAAAGATTTTCTGGATCTAAATAGTCTAATGTCAGCTGAGAACAAAACCCTAGCTTGTCATCTTACAGTTAGCGTGAGGATAAAATATTAGTATATGTAATTCCCAACAAAAACACAAAAAATAATGAAACAGACTTTAAAAACGAGAATGTAATTTCATTGAGAAATAGTTACCTGAGATTCTCTCAGTATGTTCAGTCCTATGAAATTTGAGGGCTTCAATTCCTAAAAGGAAAGCAAAATAAAGAAGCCAAATAAAACCTAATCTCATATTCTACTGCCTCTCTAAATCTGTGAGTAAAACAAATCTATATAGAGTAACCCAAAAGATCAAAACTTTAAAGGATATGTAAGAAAGGGGGCAATTTTTTGTTAATAAAATGTAGGAGGAATCTATAGTTGAAGTGTCAATAGACAGAGTAGTTGTTTGAGAGGCATTTCTCTTCTTTTTTTTCTCTTTCAACAAAGACAGCTTACAGGAAAAGAAAATGAAATGCTAGTATGAATTGAACATTATTGAATGATTGATAAGTATGTGAGAGATTTGGTTCAAGAAGCAGTGAGGAAGGAGAGAGTAAGAGAGAGGGGGGGTTAGAGGAGGTTTGGTTTGGTCTTATAGTTTGGTTGTCAGTTCTGTTGCACATGTTGAAAATGAAATAGATTGTTCTAACTCCCCATTTTTTAATGGCTTGTACAGGTACGGCCAATCTGGAACAGAATAAAAGAGGTAATAATCATTTGACTACGGACTATTTTGGAGTCCGAACTCGAAATGTTATCTTTTTGGACTCAAAATATCTTTTTAGGTGGGAAAAAATATAATTACCAAAATATGTAAATTACGGTTATGAATCACGTTTTACCTTAACGGCCATTTGGGACGTTAAGGTAAAACGCAGTTTGTTACTGCATTTTATATAAAACGCGTTAATGAACCGCGCTTTACCTAGAAGCTGATAAGACGACTATATAAAGCGTGGTTCATTAACGCATTTTACATAAAACGCAGTAACAAACCGTGTTTTACCTATATAAGTATCGTTCTCTTCCCTTTTCCCCCACGTTCTGGACAGAAGCCATTTCCCCCATTGTTAAAAAATGAACGGCGGTCCCCCCCCCCCCCTTAACTCGATAAAAAACTCGAGTAGACCCCATCCATCCCAGAGAAACTAATCAAAGTTGGTCCCACATTCTAGCCAAGCCTTCTAATGTTGTGGGTTGCTTATTTCGGAAGTCAAATTTTCAAATCTTCAACTTTTCGAAAAACATAAATCGAGGTATTCCGATTAGTTTATGTCCAAACTCGCATAAATAATGCATATTAGTTGTTTTGAATGTGTTCCATGTTGTTTTGTGTTTGTTTTTTTTGTGATTAAATTGGTATGTTATTATTATCCGAACTAAGATATTAATGTTCTAAAAAAAAATATGTAAAAATTGTGAAATCATTATTATTTGTTAATAAAACTGTTAATAAATTACTATTACTGTTTTATATGTATTATTGTGAATGTTTTGTGATTACAATGTATTTATTGTGTTTTATCTGGTTTATACTATTTATTTGCTTAAAGACTAGTAATATAGTGCCCTTTTAAGGTAGTAAAATGTAATGACTTTTAGCATAGTAAAATGTAGTGCCTTTTAGCGTAGTATAATGTAGTGCCTTTTAGCGTAGTAAAATTTAGTGCCTTTTAGCGTAGTTTCCCTGTAGTTTAAGCATCTCTTATACTCAAAAATACATCAAAATAACTCATAGATCAAACACAAACTCTGTCCAATTATAGTCAACATATAATTGGTGCTATGGGCCGCAAATTTCGAGCCTGGAACTCATATATGAATATTTAATAATTAAATATTGTATAATTATAAAACTTAATTGTTTATTTTACAAACAAACATATAAAATTATAAAACTAACATGTAAAATAATAAAACTAACACATAGAAGAATTCAGGATAAATTGGTGCTACTGGGCTCCAAATATCGAGCCTGGAACTCATATATGAATATTTAATTATAAAAATTAATTATTTAATTTACAAACTAACATATAAAATTATAAAACTAACACATAGAAGAATTCAGGATAAATTGGTGCTACTGGGCTCTAAATATCGAGTCTAGAACCCATATGTGAATATTTATTTATAAAAATTAATTATTTAATTTACAAACTAACATGTAAAATAATAAAACTAACACATAGAAGAATTCATGATAACTTGGTGCTACTGGGCTCCAAATATCGAGCCTGGGACCCATATGTGAATATTTATTTATAAAAATTTATTATTTAATTTACAAACAAACATATAAAATTATAAAACTAACACATAGAAAAATTCAGGATAAATTGGTGCTACTGGGCTCCAAATATCGAGCATAGAACCCATATGTGAATATTGATGATAGGCTATAATTATGTATTTTAGTCGCTTATTACACTCAAATTTACTGCACTTCAATTGAGTTTGAGCTTTAATCGCTAGTGTCTTGCACTAATTGTGTGTTTTATGCCTTGTAGGTGTGATTCCGAGCTATGTAGATGTTATGGAATAAATTCAAGTGATTTGGAGTTTTGAAGTCTGAGTAAAAGCTCAAGGAATTAAGGCGGGATCGTGTTCGGGGTCAACGGATGATAGTTAGAACAAACGAAGAATCGAGTAGGCATATTGCATATTGTCTAGTAAAATGCACATAACTTTTTGCTCAGAACTCCATTTGGGTTTCACAATATATGGTTGGAAAGCTAACTCAAAGGGATACAACTTTCATGTTTTATATTTTTCCAAATTTCAAACGGGACATGGTGAAAAACGCGGTCGAAACCTCGATCGCGGACCTGGTCGCGGACTGAGGCAGTGCACTTGTTAATATGCGCAGCCACTAGCGCGGTCACTAGTGCGCCCGCGCTAGTCCAGGCCTGGAAACTTGTCCTTTTTCACATTGGAGAAGGTATAATTGTTTGGGCCCAACCCTACTTGGTATATATACATGAAAAAATGGTATTTTGAGGGGTTGGACATATTTTTGACATAGATTCGACCTAAGGAGGCAGAGACACAATAGGAGCAAGGGGGGGAATTCTTCTACGAGTTTTTCCTTCCTCTTCCTATTTTTCATTGTTGGTTATGACTTTTAGTATTGTAGTTTTACATACTATTGTGAATAGCTAATTTGTTATCTAGGGTTCTGATGGAACCTTTTGTAGGATAAATTCTTGTTATGTTTTTATAATTGAGCAGTAGTATTTTCTCTATTTGTTCAACTATATTATTCTTGTGGTTGATTAAAAGGCCCTCAATTAGCTGTGCCTATTTAGTATGTATTACTCGGGAGAGAGTGCATATTTAGGTAGTTGTTGAACAACATCACTCCCGACGTATGTGAGGAATCAATAACCAAGAGTTTAAAGGTGGGATTAGGGATAACGAAACATTGGGTGCGATCTAAGTGAGCTGTAATTAAAGCCACTAGTGTAACTCGGGAGAGTATGTCTAGTAAATTGTCCTAATTACTTGGGAGAGAATTACAACACACAGAGCGCTCATGATCGGTAGAGAATACTTAGGCGAAATTATAGAAGACATAGCGGGAAGGATTCCGACAATTGGGGAAATCATAACTCTAGACCTCCTTAATCTTTTCTCCAACCTGTAGTATCTTTAGTGTTAATTTATTATTTTAATTAGTTAGTTAAGCACGAGAATCTTAATATCTATAAGTTAGGAATTGTTCAAGCTTGTATTCTTGGTGATAGTGAACAACTGTAGCTAAGCCTTAGTTCTTTGTGGGATTCGACTCCGGACTTATAAACCGGATTATATTTGCAACGACCGCTTTGTCCTTTTTATAAGGCATAGTTGGGCGTGATCAAATTTTGGCGCCGTTGCCGGGGAACTAACGGTGTAGTTGTAGGTGATCATATTGCTAGGTTTCAAGTTTGAACTTTTATTTTTATTTTTTGTATTTGATTTTTTTTTGTTTTACTTATTAATTTGAGAAACATGGCATCTTGGAATTATGAGAGTTTTGATGTTGGTAATTCTACTTTTGATCCTTCTTATGCGTTTAGTGGAGGAAACCACCCTGGGCAAAATTATCAAAATATTCCCGAGAGCGAGTTATATGCACCAACTCAATCTTATGTGTGGAATGTGTGCGATATATGTGGTGGTCAAGATGGTCACTTTCATGGTTGTGCTTATATTTCTTATCTTCCCCCAACCCCTTACTTTGATGGTTCTTCTTTTTCATGTGAAGTTAATAGGAACAAAGAACCCAGGTATGAGGACCTGAAAGAGATCGAGGATATGCTAAAGTGCCTTATGGAACAATATGATGAGATACAACTGCGGGTACAAAGGCAAGGGGAAACTATTCACAACTTGGAGGCTCAAGCGAATAAATTAATTGAACCTTGTAAAGCGCAACAAGTTGACATTGTGGATAGTAGCCAATATGAGTATGAATTGGCTGCAGAAATTGCCATTATACTGGAGGATTTAAAATAATACGAGGATGAGCTAGAGGAGGAGGTCAGAGTAGAACACCAACAATCTATCCAGCTAGAATTTGAGGATGCCGATGTTGAAGAAGTAATACTAGAGTCAACCAGGGACATTGAAGATACAAATTTAGTTGACTCTAGTGTGAATGATGTTGAGGATGTTGAAAGTCCTAAAGTTCATGTGTTTGAGCGCATTGGTCCACACTCCAAGCATTTTTCCACATTATGTTTGGATAATGATATGTAAATAGAGTCATACCCCACACTTAAATCATTACTCGTCCTCGAACAATCAAACTACACTTTATGTAGACACGATCTTTTTTTTAAATAATTCTCCTAACTCATCATACCAAGAATATTTAAAATAGACTAAGTACAAAAGCGTAACATCTTCACCTCAAAATTTGACTCACAAGTACCACGCATTATTCACAACTCACCCACTTACTCTAACATAGAGGTCACTGACATTATCTCTCCTTCATGAATCAAGTGCCCTCACACAACAAAAGAGAGTAGTTCCACACAATAAAATTTAAGAACATTTAGGAACTCAAGATAGAAAGAATTCACTCACTCTCAAAAATAACATTCATATGCCACAAAAGATGCACCATAGGCTTGCCCGTAGTGTACTACTCTACTAATCGAGCTTATTCAGTCTAGGATCAAGTAGGACTTTATTTGGTTGTAATGTAGGCTGCGGGACGGGTAGGATACATTTAGATATAAGAGTGACTACACCTCCCTAAGCACTTTAATACATATACTTTAACATTCAAATCCCATACTTATGTCAAACCAAACTCCCCCTTCATATCAACGTATATTACGCCATACTTCTTTAAGCATAATTACATCAACAGTCACCACTTATCAAGGAATATATTTTTTTTTACAGCAATACAACTATTTATTTTTCAATTCAAGTGGCTCTTACTTGTTTAAAACAGTGCACCTTTCTCCTTATTTCATTAGTTTCACTTAAAAGCCAAACCAACCACCCCACACTTTAACTTTTACAAAGTTCATAAGCAATTCAAGTGCTCACGAGAGGTTACAATGGTTCAAATAGATGGTTAATTCAAACAAATGGGTAAGCCTTGTAATGTGGTTGCCAAAGAAACAGGATTACAGGCTCAAAGAGGTTAACTACGATACATAACAATTAGGCGGGTAAAATATACATATTTGGATCAACAAAGAAACGCCTATATCACTTCCAAGACTGAACAAAACTACTATTTCGCTTTGCAAACACACGGGGAAAGTTCTAGGCATCAAATGCATGCACAGAATAACACAAAACCTTACACACACATATGGCACATAACTCATTCAGGATTGGATTCATCAAGACACTCTAGTCAAAGCAGTTAAGCAAATTTAAAATCATACAATTTAAGGTACTTATACAAGAGTCAAAAACTGAGCCTAAGCGTCACAACCAGAGTACATACTATTCTCAAGGCATACAAAGTTAAGAGATATTGCTTCAATTCAAAACACAACACAATGGCTCCAAAAAATTATCTACACCCGATTCAAACAAAACCCTTGGAAAAGAACCGCGGCACAAAGAAAAACCAAGGGGTAATTGCTACACTACCTAACAAAAGAAAATCTTTCTTTTTTTCTTTAGACTTAAATCCCTCAAAAAAATTATCTAATAGATTCATCGTCGGAAAAAGTCCAATCTTTAAAAAAATATTATTTAATTAAACTAACACAGCTAAACTGGCATGAAAAGTCACCCAGACAATCTCCTCTTATTTATAAAAATTAATTGTTTAATTTACAAACTAACATATAAAATTATAATAAAACTAACACATACAAGAATTCAGGATATGTTGGTGCTACTGGGCCACAAATATCGAGTCTAGAACCCATATGTAAATTTTTAATAATTAAATATCATATAATTATAAAAATTAATTATTTAATTTACAAACTGACATATAAAATTATAAAACTAACATGTAATTAATGTTGTTTAATTTACAATAGACGACATGGAGGTGCCGCTTATTCATCCCGGACCTTCCAGCGATGAGCTACTGTCTTTGCAGGGCGATCATAGGTCCACCCACGTATGGGATGGAGAGTTACTGACCCAGACTCTCTGTGTCAGGAGAGTGGACGACATGTGGGACTTTCTGCATGACAGAGTTCTCCATGCCCGTGTAGTCCACGCCTGCGGGAGACGGGTTTCTACAGGATTTTGGAGATCGGGCGGCTGCAGCTTGATTGGTCTTTGGTCACGGCCCTGATAAAGAGGTGGCGATCGGAGACGCACACATTCCACCTGCCCATTGGCGAGGCCACCATCATACTGCAGGATGTGGAGGTTTTATATGGGCTGCCCGTTGATGGACACCACATTGCTCTGCCGTCTGGCATGAGAGAGATGACACATGTGCAGTACCTGGACATGCTGCAACGGCTTACTGCTTTCCGGCCAGAGGATGAGAATGTATTGGCTGGGACCAGTCATTTTCCGTTGACGACTATTCGACAGTGATTGGAGGCATTGCATCCTGAGATCGATGGCGATACACCGGACTATCATGTTGACTGGTATACGAGGTTGCTGCTACTCCTTAAGTTTGGAGGGGTCTTGTTCCCGAACACTTCGGGGAACCTAGTTAGCTTGAGATTTCTTCATCATCTTGAGCTGCTAGATGATTTACCCTAGTACAACTGGGGTGCTGCTGTTCTCGGCTACTTGTATAGGCAGATGTGCCAGGCGAGCATGGGCACCCAGCGTGACGTTGCTAGATTTTTGCCGCTACTACAGGTGACAACATATTCGAATACTCTATTCATTTTAACATACCTAGTAAAAATATATCTTAAATTTTACGTCAACTTTTTATGTTAGGTTTGGGCCTGAGAGAGGTTCCTACAGTTGCAGCCACCTCTACCACCATTAGATCCGGATGTACCACCTCCGTCACTACCTCTAGCTAGGAGGTGGGTTCTCCGGCAGGGATATATGCGCGAGTACGAGGCTCGGCATAATCTCTCCTTGTTCAGGGATATATTGGATTTGCTGGATGGCGCACAGGTAAATGTATATCTAAGTTTACTTGTCATAGCTTCAAACACAAGTTGCGTATATTGATGTTTTCTATTCTTACTTAATAGTTTATCTGGACGCTATACAGCGACGAGTTGATAGCTGGCTTGCCCTGTTATTGCTCGGCCGACCGACTTATGTGGGGATCTTCCGTCCCGTTGTTCTGCCTTGATATTGTGGAGCATCATGCCACCGAGCGGGTACTTCGCCAGTTTGTCCGTCCGCAACTCGTACCGATGCCGCCCACCTGGGAGACCACACATTACCAGCTGGATGATCGTACCAGAGTGGACGACGCATTTTTGGCATGGCTACAGGAGCAGATATTTACTTGGGACCAGTGATATGACCTGATTCCGCCCCCCCGCCCCCCCATTCACCGAGTCAGCTGGATACTGAGCATGATTACATGGGCTGGTACCGCAGCGTTACCCAACTTATCGTCGGGAATCCCATTCATCGAGATGGCGGTCGGTACGTTCCATACGCCGGGAGGCACGAAGCACTGGTATGTTATTTGGTATTCTTACTTATAATTGTGATATAGCGTTCCATAATTTATATTTTACATGTTGAGCAGGCTATTGGACTACATTTAGTCCACCAGTTGGGACTGGAGATGTAGCAGCATGCCGGCGAAGGAGCAGTCATTTGCACGAGTATGTCCGGCAGGTTACAGAGCTGGCTGCCCGAGCACTGCATCGACCCAGAGAGGACGAGCGCTTAAGGCACGTCCCTGCTTATGTGGTGCCAGAGCACTACTATCGAGGTAGGCCTGTCCCACGAGCTAGGGGACCACGAGGCAGGGCTGTCCCACGAGGCAGGGGTGCCCCACGAAGCAGGGCTGTCCCACGGGGTCGTGGGGGCCGACGAGGAGGTGGTCCCCAGCAAGGGGGCATTGAGGCACCTGTTGAGGATGTTGGAGCTGATTTTTCGGGTGACCTCCATCAGCTAGATGAGCATCCCAGCAGCATGTCGTCGTACATCCTTCAACTGGCGTTCACTCTAGCAGTATCGCAGGTGACCCCGTCAGATCCATTGTTGATCACGGGCACGAGCATTACCGGAGATGATTGGGAGCAGATTTTTTCAGACCCATCGACCACTGCTGAGGATCGGCCGACCCGAGATGTGGATGGTGGGCTCCGGCTGAGTTATGGCTCATCGTCGACGGGTGGTGTGGATCTTTCACAGGCGCATGTATGTTTGTATTACTATTAAACTTAAATATGTTTTTATCTCATTCATTCGCCATAAATAACTTTATAATTTTCTTATTAAGGCTTCATTCCAGACCGTCACGGAGGCCGCTTTGTGCGATGCTGAGTAGGATGCGACGGATGCTTATATTCAGGAGCCCGACGAGACCATGGTGCCACACCTCCTTTTTTACACACCACCCCGAAGGATAGTATATAAGAGAGTTTTTCCAATTTAAGTAACATTATTCGAAATGAGATTATTTATTTATTCAGAGTCGCCACTTGGGATAGTTTATTTTGGTGTCCCAAGTCACCGGTTTATTTTGAATCCCAAATCGAGGAAATTCGACTTTCCTTGTGAAGTCTGCGAACCAAAAATCCTGAATAAGGAATTCTGTTAACCCGGGGGAAGGTGTTAGGCACCCCGCATTCCGTGGTTCTAGCACGGTCGCTTAAACTATCATAATTGGCCTATTATCTGATTTTAATATATGTTCCAACCTATAGTGCAATTTTAAAATTATTTACCGCTTTTAATTAATTTTAAGGAAAATTGAACGTCGTCTAAAACGTGTCTTTGGATCGCATCACATGAAATGCACCCGCAATCCGGAACACATTTTATTCAATGTTTTAGGATTTGGATTTGGGTCACATGAAATGCACACCCGAGTTTAGGAATGTAATATTATTAAAAGACGCGCCTAAAGCAACTAATGCGTTGTTAATTTTGCGAGGGCCATGAAGATTCGCTAAATGGCACGTCCCGAGTTCTAAGGATTTTAAAAGATATAATTAAAGAGGGCCACACAATTTGTGATTTTATTTGGCGCGACGCACCTCGATTCTATTTTTAAAAGGACATTCGAACTAAAATTCGGAGAACTATTATTATCTATTATGGTTCGACTCCTATTCTAATTGAAAGACTTAAATAATTAACACCAACTATAGCTAAAATTCTAATTAATTTTTATGGAAAAAGCTAATTACTTTAACAAGAGGGGCTAGGCCCAACACCAATAAACTGGCAGCCCAATAGGAAAGAAACAACTTTTAAAGGAACAGCAGGTTTGGGCCCCCAAGACCAAGCTTAGATCGCAGTTCTTGTGATCTAACGGGTTCATGCCCAGAACATGATAATGCAAAACAAATAGATACTCAGCACATACACATGAGATTGAAAGATTTGAGTAATGACACAAATTGACTAAACAAAAATCAAACTCATTTTTTAACACGTCTGGGCCCAAGAGTGAGCCCAAACTCAAACAAGGATAGCTTTCAATAATGACAAGATCCTTAGCTCGAGTCCGCAATTCAACTCAAGGGGCCAGCCCTTTTTAATTTCACTTTTCAATATGCAAATAATGGACAAGCAACAGTGATATACATGTTTAAACTAAAAAAAATGCATTAACGATTGGATTTTTAATTTTTGCAGATCTCAAAACTCTAATCAAATGACCTCAGGACTAAGCTATGGGAACTTAGCACTGAAACATGGAACCATTTCAAACATCTATTAGCCAATAGAATTAAAACTAATACAAGCACACACAATAATCCTGCAATCACTTTCAGGTTCACACAATATTCTAAACGTAAAATTCAAACTAACATTTGAAATATGATAGTAAACCTTGAAGATACTTGAAGATTTATACACAATGGACAGTGATAGAACCTGATAAATTCCAAACTCATTTCTACATTTAAGCTAACATGACTTGCAAAACTAATCTACATTACTAGAACTAAAATAAACGAATAAAACAAAATATAGTTCAACAGTCCATAGTTAATTACAGTGTGAAGATTTAGGTAATCAATAAAAACTAATCGAACTACAATGAACCAAATGAACATAGATCAACATGAGAAGTCATGCACAGCTTTTATTTTCATTTCCAATTTGAGAGCTACATCAAGGCAGACTCAGAATATGTACCTGGAGTTCACAAGAAAAGCAAAAACAGGGGATGAGTGAGTAGCAAGAAGCAGCAGTAGGAACAGTGTTCAGCAAGCAAAAATCAACCCAGAAATACTCGAGGAAGACCAACTTAAAACCAAACTTGAACCGGCAACAATATCAATAAAAACCAGCACTCAAAAAATCCAACCAAAGCTGACCCAAATAAATGAATATCAAACAAGATTCAACTCATTTTTAACTTCTGGATACTCAGAGATTGTTTTAACAATGAAAACCTCCAGTATCTCAGGAAAACTTTAATGGAACAGTATTTTTTCTTAGAAATTTAGGCCGCCTAGAGGTTTTCAGAATTTTTAGTACCTGGAACCCCCTTTCAGCCTCAAGTAACGATGCCTTTATAGGCAAGTTACTAGGGCAACTTCAGATTTTCGTTTTTTTTTCCCTTTTAGACCTTTCTTCAGTTTTCTTTTTGCTAGTTAGTCCTTTATTTTATGCCTCGCTACCCAAGTTATACTGCCTAAAATTCTGTAATTGAAATTAAAACCCCATACTAGAAGCTTCTAGGGGTTTTCTATTTCTGTTACTGCAAGATTCGCTAAGGCTAAATCCCAAACTACCCCTAATTACCCTAAAAATTACCTAAGCTAAGACAGAATGTGGGTCAAATTGACCCTGGACTGACCCAAGACTTTTGGGCTACTGCATCAACAGGTTCCAACAGCCCTTGGGCTTCCTGAATCTTTGAAGCCCAAATTGTGGCTTAAACAGACCACAGGCTTACAGAAATCCGCCATTCCGGCATCCAAGAGAACTGACAGCAAAACGAAAGGAAAAGGTCATTGATGCAAATGTAAGCATGAGATTAAAATACTTTAAAAGAAAAATTAATTATGCTGGTAATTACTAATAACCTAAGTCTGAATCATACAACGAATCAACTACTAACTGAAGAAAGGGGACGAATCAGAAGCAAATAAACAAAACCAAAGAAAATTAAAGATGGAAAAAAAAGAAAGGTTGACAACTAACCGAGATGAATGACTTAAAAGGTGAGGGAGCAGGGGCCGGCCAGGATAGCTGGATCTCTCAAAATCGAGCCAAAACTCGAATTAGCCAAATCTTTCGAAAAGAAAACTTGGTTAACACGAATCTTGACTCGTATTTGAACTCTGAAATCCATAGGGTCTTGAACTTTGGTATGAAATTCGAAGAGTTTGGTTAGGCTTTGAAGACAACCAGTTTAAGATTTGTGATGAGGAGGTAAGGAGGGCTCTGGGGTGTAGTTTTGAGCTTGAACAGAGGCGGCGCCGCCACCGGAGAAGTGTGGCGGTGCTAGGGTTTCCATTTTTAAACGATGATTTGAGAGATTCCAGGGGTTTTTGAAAGAAATGGAATGGAGATCTGGAACGAGGAAGGTGAAGTGGTGATTTGGTATAAGTTTGGCAGCGATTGGACGCCGGCCGCCGCCGTGGGCGATTCCCGGCGGGCGGCAGGCGGTGGTTCATGGCGGCGATTGGTCTGAGGTTGAAGATGAAAGGGGAGGGTTGAAGTACATAGATACGAGATTGTTTGGACAGTAATATCTGAATGGGAGAAGTAAGGATGACCGTTGGATGGGCTAAGATAAAGGGCCAAGATTAAATTGGAATTTAAGGCTCAAAACGACGTAGTATCGTCCTCCTACTACGTCGNTAGGGGTTTCTATGAAGGGGGTGAGGGTTGAGAGATGAGAGATGGGGGTAGGGGCGTTTGGACACTTATATCCTAAGTGATCCAGGCTTCTGAGCCATTGGATCACTCAACCTAGACGGCTAGGATTTGTTCCAATTAAACGGTGTCGCTTTGGTTATGGGGGGTCTGGACCGGGTATTGGACGTGGGTTTGGGCTTGGGGCTTGTTCTTTGGGTATTTTGACCGGGTCCTGGGTGGATTTGGTTTGGGCTGGCCCAAATTAGGAGCTTTTATTAGAAAGCTCAAATTCTTTTATTTTCTTTTCTTTTTTTTTTCAAATATTAAAACTAAAATTAAACCTAAAAGATTAAATTAATCTACCTAATTATATTAAGCTATAATTAATAAACACAACTATTAATAAAATATCAATTTAAAGAAAACTAATAAAACTCAAAGCTAAAATTTAAACCAAGCAAAACAAATCAATTTTTTTTGTGATTTTTGTAAAACCCTAATTACTAATTAATCTAAAAATATAAAATTAAATCCTAAATGCAAATGCAATGCGTTATTTTTTTGTATTTTTTATGAATTATGTTAAATTAAAAATGCACACAAAAATGCAAATAAACATGAAAATTATGCAATTAAATCCTAAAAATCAAATAATTAAAAGAAAAATCCTAAATCTAAGAATTCTGTAGGAGTAGTTCATGCGAGGCAAAAATCACGTGCTCACAGCTGCCCCTCTTTGCTCGGAGACGCGAAGGATTTTCGGGCAAAGATAAATGAGCAATTATGAGGGATTTTTTCCCGCTTGGCACTCCGTGAGAAGCATTTTGAAAAATGTTTGACCGAACCTTGCTTCAGAGGTTGCCTACATATCCTTGGCTATAAAGGAATCAGGTCAGTGTAGTTCTGGAAGTTTTGGTAGTTGGGACTACCGGGAGCTGTGATTTCACTGCTGATGCTGCTGCTTCTGCTTGCTGACCTCCTTATTACACCGAAAAAGGAAAATCAAAAGCTAAGCTAGCTAAGCCTATCAGCTACGAGTTACAAGATTCCTATCTATAAATCTCTTGAAGCTTGATCTTGAGTCTTGGCTAGCTCTTGCTGCAGACTCCGATCTGAATCTTGATGCTCGTCAACTGCATGTGCTGGTTCTTTCTTTCAGCTTTTGGATCAGAGCGGGGCACGTGAAGCTTGCGACTTCAATCAAATTTTGAGCAGTCCGCATCCTTGTCTGTTTCAGCACTTTGAATTTACTTTTTTTTTGTCCTTTTCTTATTTTCCTTTATTTTGGATTGAGACTCATTCTTTCGGTCATCTCGAATCCTGTGCCTTGAGGTAAAACCTGTTCGGACACCAAAAACAAACAAACGAACGAAACTTTTCTGCCCCAGTTTTCACTAGGAAAATTTCGTGAGTTATTTCCAACACAAATCTAAACTACCTTTTCATTGAAAGCAATAAAAATCAGGATTGTGTATCCTTGGGAATGAAGCCTTAAATTGGAAGGATTACCAGGTTATGCTGGAAAATGACCGGGTTATGCCGGAAAAGAAAAGGGTCCTCGGGTTATGCCGGGGAGATCCACGGGTTATGCCGGGGTAAATGAAAAAAGGGTCCCTGGGTTATGCCAGGGAGGTCCGCGGGTTATGCCGAGATAAAAGAAAAAAGGTCCTTGGATTATGCCAGGGAGGTCCGCGGGTTATGCCGGGATAAAAGAAAAAAGGTCCTTGGGTTATGCCAGGGAGGTCCACGCGTTATGCTGGGATAAGAGAAAAAAAAAAGGTCCTTGGGTTATGCCAAGGAGGTCCACGGATTATGCCGGGATAAAAGAAAAAAGGTCCTTGGGTTATGCTAGGGAGGTCCACCGGTTATGCCGGGAGAAAAGAAAAATGCTCCTTGGGTTATGCCAGGGAGGTCCACGGGTTAAGCCGGGATTGAAAGAAAAAGGCTCCTTGGGTTATGCCAGGGAGGTCCACGGGTTATGCCGGGATTGAAAGAAAAGGCTCCTTGGGTTATGCCAGGGAGGTCCACGAGTTATG
>NC_031989.1:97225565-97290027 GCF_001879085.1 Nicotiana attenuata | reverse complement strand
AGTTTTCACTAAACGGGCTCTCTCATTTTCAATTTCTTTGCTCACCGTCGCCTTATGGTGCCCGTAGGTTTTCACCAATAAGACTCTCTCATTTTATTTCTCTCAGTTTGATTGCATCAGATTCCAACAATGGTGTTTTCCGATTCGAACGCCTTTGCCAATTGATCAGAAGGACTTGGACAAGGTTTGGGTAAAAGAATCTTGATGGATTTACAACTTTGGAACCGTTCTGGTGGGCTCATTGCCGAGCCATTATATCATCTGCCCCGGTTTCACTTTTTGGGGGAATTGGGATTTTGTTTTGGTGTGACTGAACCCCAGAGAGAGACTGCCTACGTATCCTTTCAGAATCAAGTCAGACGTAGTTCAGGGAAACCTATTTTTGGTTTTTTTTCTACCTTTTTTTTTCATTCATTTTTTTCAGTTTTTTTTTAATAGTAACTTTCGGGGTTCCAAAAGAGGGTAATCAAGGAAGAGTAATCGGCTCAAAGGGTTTGCGAAAGATGGATAGTGTTTTGGATAGTAAGAATGAAAGCCTTCGTCATCCCAATTGAACAAAGTCATTGCTGCAGAGAGCCTAGACATAGACCTTTTTGACTGCATCCGCATTCACAGCTGCTTTGGGATCATTTCCTTCGATATCGCCCAGATACAATGCTCCTCTCGGCAATATCTTTCCGATGATGTATGGGCCCTTCCAATTAGGAGCAAATTTTCCTTTTGCTTCCTGGTGATGAGGAAGAATGCGCCTTAACACAAGTTGTCCACTTCAAAGCTCCTGGGTCGCACTTTCTTGTTATAAGCACGAGCCATTCTTTGTTGGTACAACTGCCCGTGATAGACTGCGGCCATCCGCTTTTCATCAATTAAGGTTAGCTGTTCCAGGCGGGTTTTAACCCACTCACTGTCTTCAATTTCAGCTTCAACAATGATTCGGAGGGAAGGGATTTCCACCTCCGCGGGTATCACGGCCTCAGTTCCATAGACCAAAAGGTATGGGGTTGCTCCTACCGATGTGCACACCGTAGTGCGATATCCCAGTAATGCGAAAGGCAACTTTTCATGCCATTGCCTGGAGCTCTGAATCATCTATCTCAAAATCTTCTTGATTTTCTTATTTGCTGGTTCAACGGTACCATTGGCTTTGGGCCGATAAGGAGTAGAGTTCCTATGCGTTATTTTGAATTGTTCGCATATATCTCCCATCAAATGACTATTCAAGTTTGCAGCATTATCTGTGATAATAGTTGCAGGAATGCCTAAACGGCAGATAAGATGGGAGTGCATAAAATCTACCACAGCTTGCTTGGTGACCGATTTGAGAGTGATGGCTTCAACCCACTTCGTGAAGTAGTCAATGGCAACCAGTATGAATCTGTGCCCATTTGAGGCTTTCGGCTCGATCGACCCAATGACGTCCATGCCCCAAGCTACGAATGGCCAAGGTGCTGACATGGGATGTAGTTCTACGAGAGGTGCATGAATCAAATCACCGTGCACCTGACACTGATGGCACTTCCGGACAAAACTGAAACAGTCCTTTTCCATGGTTATCCAGTAATAGCCTGCTCGAAGGATTTTCTTTGCTAAAACATACCCGTTCATGTGGGGTCCGCACACTCCTGCGTGTACTTCATGCATGATCCTTCCGGCCTCTTCGGCGTCAACACATCTCAACAAGTTGAGATCCGGGGTCCTTTTGTACAAGACCTCACCACTTAAAAAGAAACCACTTGCATGCCGTCTAATGGTTCTCTTTTGGTCTCCGGTGGCTTGCTCGGGGTATTCTTGCATTTTTAGAAACCTTTTGATATCATGGTACCATGGCTGGGTGTTTGGTTCTGCCTCAACCGTATTACAGTAACCGTGCCTTTCCCTGATTTGGATTTCCAAGGGATCAATGTAGACATTGCCTGGGTAGGGCAACATCGAGGCCAGAGTGGCGAGTGCGTCAGCTAGTTCATTGTGACAACGAGGGATGTACCTGAACTCTATTGACTTGAACCGCTTGCTAAGATCTTCCACATGTTGCCGATAGGGAATAAGTTTAACATCTCGGGTTTCCCAATCTCCCTGGGCTTGCCGAATAATGAGATCTGAGTCTCCCATAATCAACAACTCTTCGACATCTTGGTCGATCGCCATGTTCATGCCCATGATGCAGGCTTCATACTCAGCAGTGTTGTTTGTGCAGAAAAACCGAAGCTTAGCTGTGACCGGATAATGCTGACCAGTGGGTGAGATCAAAATTGCCCCAATTCCAACACCTTTTGCGTTTACCGCCCCATCAAAGAACATTTTCCAAGCATGGGTGACTTCAGAGACTACTTCTATCGAATTTACCTCTTCATCTGGGAAGTAAGTGCTCAACGGTTGGTATTCATCATCAACCAGGTTTTCAGCCAAATGATTTGCCAACGCCTGGGCTTTCAATGCCGTGCGAGTGACATAGACTATGTCAAATTCCGTGAGCAGAATCTGCCATTTTGCTTATCTCCCTGTGGGCATCGGTTTCTGGAATATGTATTTCAAAGGATCCAACCTGGTTATGAGGTAGGTGGTGTAAGCTTGCAGATAATGTCTCAGCTTCTGAGCGACCCAAGTTAAGTCGCAACAGGTTCTCTCCAACAGAGTATACTTAGCTTCATAGCTGGTAAACTTCTTGCTCAGATAGTAGATCGCTTGTTCCTTCTTCCCGGTTACATCATGTTGCCCGAGGACACAGCCGAAAGAATTTTCCAAGACCGTCAAATACAAGAACAGAGGCCTCCCTGGCTCCGCTGGGACCAAGACTGGCGGACTGGACAAATATTCCTTTATCTTATCGAAAGCTTCTTGACATTCATCCGTCCACTTGATTGCCGCATCTTTCTTCAACAATTTGAATATGGGCTCACATGTAGATGTCAACTGAGCAATGAACCGGCTGATATAATTCAATCTGCCCAACAAACTCATTACATCTTTCTTGGTCCTCAGAGGAGGAAAATCCCGGATAGATTTTATCTTTGTTGGATCTAACTCGATACCTCTCCGGCTGACTATGAAGCCCAGAAGCTTGCCGGATGGGACTCCAAACGCACATTTGGCTGGGTTCAGCTTTAAATCATATTTGCGCAACCGATCGAAGAATTTTTTCAAATCTCGGACATGGTCATCCTGGGTTTTGGACTTGATGATTACGTCGTCCACATACACCTCTATCTCTTGATGCATCATATCATGGAAAATTGCGGTCATGGCCCTCATGTAGGTCGCCCCAGCATTCTTCAGACCAAACGGCATGACTTTGTAAAAGTATGTACCCCAGGGTGTGGTAAAGGTTGTTTTCTCTGCGTCTTCTTCATCCATCAACACCTGGTGATATCCTGCGTAACAATCCATGAAGGACTGTATCTCATGCTTGGCACAGTTATCAACAAGGATGTGGATTTTTTGCAAAGGGAAGTTATCTTTGGGACTTGCCTTGTTCAAATCTCTGTAATCCACACACACCCGGGTCTTCCCGTCTTTCTTTGGGACTGGGACTACATTAGCTAGCCTTGTGGTGTACCTAACCACTCGGATCACCCCTGCTTTCAACTGTTTCGTTATTTCTTCTTTGATCTTTTTTGCTTTTGCTGGACCACTAGATCAACACTGAGCCCTAGCATGTCGTCATACGACCAAGCAAACACATCTTTGAACTCAAACAGGAGTTGGATTATCGCATCTCGGGTTTTCTCGTCCGCGTGAATGCTTATTTTGGTCTCCCTGATTTCTTCAGAACTTCCCAAGTTAACCGGCTCGGTATCATTTAAGTTTGGCTTAGGTTTATTCTCAAATTGTTCCAATTCTCGATTTATTTCCCTAAAAGCCTCTTCTTCATCGTATTCCGGTTCTTGGTTCATTATTTCACAATTAGACAGCGTGTTTGGATCTGGACATGAAGTCCGCAAGCATGTCATGTTATTTAAAGCCACATTATTAGAACTGAAAGAAAAATAAAAGAGAAAAATGGCAAAATCAGAAAGAATAAAGGAAGATGAACGATGAAATATTGATTTCATTTCTTGGAATTTGAAGATAACAGGGTTTACATTTGGAAATTAAAAGACAAGAAACTAAAGAAAACACCCGAGTTACACCCTGGAATAACTCGCGATGCAGAAAAAGCGGCAGGACAGGTCTACCGAGACTCCCGCCTGATTGGGAATGGCGTAGCCTTCCAATTCTGCAACTTGGCGTTTGGTCCCATATACAGCACCTCAGCGGTGCTTGAGCCCTCTCCTGTCTGAACCATGTGGGTTTCATATAGTATCTTTCTCATTGCCCCACATATTTCTTCAATATCTTCGGCCGTAAAGGCCTCATCATCCTTTTCTTCATTGTACTTTGGCTTGACAAAGGTCTCGTACAGATGTGGCAGTGGTTGAGGCAAAACCCATCCATCATTCTTCCTGTCGTCCGCCCATTTTATATCATCAGGAGTAGGTTGGAAGCCTACCCCGAAAAACTTCTCAGTGGCGGGCAGGGTAACTGGTTCAGATATTCCTTGCAGGGATTTCCCAAGTCCTTTCCCTAGTTTGAAGCCCTGTCGGATCATTTCTTTAGCCACCATGATTGAGGCATTTAGAAAGGAAGGGTTGAGGGCAAGGGTTTCCTTCTTCATACTGGTCTGCCACCACAACTTCAAAGGCCTGATAAACTATGTGCTCGCTTCCTTCTCTTGCTTCGAGGCATGGAACTGATGGGTCGCGATAAATGGATTGTTCATCTTCCCCGTGGACTATGATTTCTTGATCCTCATGCTCAAATTTTACCATTTGATGAAGAGTGGAGGGTACAACCCCTGCTGCATGGATCCATGGCCTCCCAAAAGAAAGTTGTAGGATGTGTCCATGTCTAGTACCTGGAAGGTCACTTCAAAGTCGACTGGTCCGATGGTCAGAATTAGATCGATCTCTCCAATCGTATCCCTTTTGATACCATCGAAGGCTCGTATGCAGACATTGTTGGGACGATCCTTCCAATCCCAATTTCCATACGCTGTAGTGTTGAGAGTGGGCAGATGTCCACCCCAGAACCTCCACCCACCATAACCCTTTTCACGTAGTATCCTTCAATCTTGACAGTTATGTGCAGGGCTTTGTTATGTGCAGCGCCTTCCGGAGTCAAGTCATTTTTGCTGAATGAAATCTGGTTGATAGCGAAAAATCTTTCCGCCATTCTTTCTAATTGCTCTACAGAGGTCTCAGCTGGCACGTATGCCTCATTGAGGGTCTTGATTAGTACCTTCTGGTGTTCGGGGGATTTCATCAACAAAGATAGCAAGGAGACTTGTTCAGGGAACTTTCGAAGCTGGTCAACCACTTCATAATCCGCCATCTTCATTTTTTGAAAGAAAGCTTCCGCCTCTTTGGCACTCACGGGCTTTTTAGCTGGGAAGCGTTTCCTGGTGGCTTTGTTCACCTCTTCCGAATTGGAGTACTTTTCCACAGGGTAATTTTCTTGAACCTCTCCTGAGATTTCCTTGCCCTTATACGTCACCACTGTTTTACGGTAGTTCCAAGGCACCGTGGAAGGATCTGTCATGGGCTTCTGTGGCGCGCGGCCAATAACCACGGGCTCACTCAGCCTTGGTGGATTAACTGGCCCTCGCACCACATAAGCTCCCTTGGGCACGTACATTTGGGTTTCCTTGTTCAGTTCAAACCTCCTGGGAGGACTCAAAGTCATCTGCTTTTCATTGCGGCCTCGAGGGACATAGAGAACATCATCTTTGGTGGGCGTTGCCCCAATTCCCGCTTCAACTTTCTTTTCTGATTTTGAATGGGTGGCTTTGTTTTTTTTCTCCCCTTTGTCTTGCTTCGGGACCGCTTTTGGTTTTATCTCTGCGTCAGCAATGGCAATGATAGCTTTCAATGCCGGGTCAAATTCCTTATCCTCACAAATCATTTCGATTACTGGCCCGTTGTTGTGGGCTGCCAGCGGGTTATTAGTCATATTGGGGACATCCTCATCCCTTAGCACTATCTTTCCCTGTTGTATCAAGTCCTCCACGGCTCTTTTCAAAGTCCAACAGTTTTCTGTATCATGCCCCTCAGCTCCTGAGTGATAAGCGCACCGGATGCCCCGTTATAGGAGGGTGATTCTGGGTTTTGCCTGTTTGGAGGTACGGGCTGCAGCAGACCCATTTGAATAAGCTTTGGAAACATACTGGAGTAGGGTTTGTGAGCACGTGATTTTTGCCTCGCTTGAATTATTCCTATAAAATTCATAAAATTAGGATTTTTCCGTTTATTATTTGATTTTTAGAATTTAATTGCATGATTTTGTGTTTGTGTGCATTTTACTTGATATAATTCATAAAAAATATAAAAATAGCACATTTGCATTTAGGATCCCATTTTTATATTTTTAGGTTTACTAGTTAATTAACATTACAAGAAAATGGAAGAAAATAACCAAAAATAGTCCCTTTTTATATTTTTACTTTTAATTTTGATTTCTCCTTAGTTTTCTCTTAAATTAGGATTTAGTTAATTTTTGAAATTAATTAGTTTAATTCTAGAGTTAAAATCAGGTCTTTGCTCATTTTAATTTTGTACTTAAACAAAAATTCAAAAAAAAAAAGAAAGAAAAAGAAAAGAGAGAAAAACAAACAAAAGAATAAAGAAGGGTTAATTAAAATGAAAACAGGCTGGCCTGATTTCTTAAGCATTGGGCCATCTTTTAAACAAATTCCAGCCCAGACCAAATTTGTCTCACACCAGTCCAAACCCAATACCCGGTCCAGCCTTTGTTATATCAAAACGGCACCGTTTAGTACCCTCTAATCACGACCGTTGGATGTCATCAATCCAACGGTCCGGAACTAACTAGGTTTAGGGTATTTAAATGCCGGAAGCCCCCCCTACCCCCAAATCATCGTCTCATACACCCCTAATATACACCACCGTTCCTCCACCGTCCCCCGCCGTCCCCCGCCGGCCGGAAATCGCCTCCGCCGGCGGTAGGTCTCCAAATACTCCCAAAAATACACCATAGCTGCTCCTCATCCTCCTCATTACGAATCCAGACTCACTTTTTCTCAAATCCCCTCCAAACCCCTCGAATAACCAAAACAGTGGTCGCCGCCTCCGCCGTACACGGCGGCGCCACCTCCAAACTTCCCCAAAATCATACCCTAGGGTCTCCTCACCTTCTTCTTCCCAAATCCCAAACCAATTTCCCTCAAATCCAACCACAATCCCTCGAATTTTAGATCTAGGGTTTGGTTTATGACTGGTTCGAGTTTCAAAAGATGACCAATGTTCGAATTGGTTCCAAATAATGCTATGTGTTTGTTCTTAGCAAGAACAAGCACATAATATTATTTGGGGACCAAGTTCGAAGTCAGTCAGGTTAGGCCAGAATCAGTAAGTCTTTTTTCTTGTTTTCTCTTTTACTGTTTTGCTTATTTTTTTTAGCTTTTGTTTAGTTCTTATTGATTTTTCTCCAGTATATAATTTAGGGAATTTCAGTCTGCTCCTTGATCTTTTCTGTTTATTTTTGTCTGTTCTTAAAATTTGCTTTTTTAGTTTTGATTTTTCTGTTTATTTTTAAGTTTTCTTAGAATTAATGTCGATTCAGTTTAATTCATATTTTGAGTGTCGATTTTTCGATGCATGATTCAGTGATTCAATATGTGTTTAATTCTGTTTGTCTTCATAGATTCCTGTTTAATTGATAATGGCCTGTAGTTTGCTAATTTGACCCATTAGGGGTTAATTTAGGATTAAAATTAGATTCAGTGTGATTTTTGAAAGTTTTTGATAATCGAAGTGTTGTTGATTACTGCTAAAAATGCTAGGACCTTTGGTTAATCAACCATGGTCACTTCTTGACCAAGGTAAGAGGGCTGGAGGTTAGTATAACTAGGTTATGTAATTCAGGGGTAAGGGCAGGGTTAGTATAGGTATTTCATAATAGAGAATAGTGTAGTAATTGAAATTGGAAACCACTAGAACCTTCTAGATGGGGTCCTAATTTGAAATTCAGGAAGTTGGTAGTGTTACATGGCTAACAAGCCAATAACTAAAGGACTAAATAGCTAAAATCTGAAAATAAAAGGGGGACTTAAAACGTAAAAGGAAAATCTGATGCTGCCCTAATTTTGCCTATAAAAAGGCATACCCCTTGCCTTGTTTGACAAGTTTTAGAAGTTTTAAAAATCTGAAAAGTCTGAAGAGGAAAAAATCTGAGAAGTTTAGAAGTTTATAGATCTAAACAAATTCAAAAAAAGTTAGAGAGAGTTACAGATTTCAAAAATTCAAAGTGTTAGAGCTTAGAGAAATCAGAAATCTTAAGTTCCAGTTGCTGAATTAACATCTCAGCTTATATAAGGTTGAAAATGCCTTGAATAGTCCTTGTGTTTTGGTAGTTTGAAGTTTCAGAAGCTCCCGGGTTAATTGCTGAGTTTCAATTTGGTCATTCAAGCTGGTTTTTTTTTTGTTGTTTACTGGTGTTATTCGCATTGAAACTATTTCCTGGACTGCTTGATACCATTTTCTGGGCTTGAAATTGACCTTGAGCTGGGTTTGACTGCTGAGTTACTCTACTGATCTTCATTTGTTTCCTTTGTTCAATCTCCAGGTATACTCTTAAGCTCACAATTGAGGATTTCTCTCTACATATGTAAAGGATCTGAAATTCGTGCTGAATGAAGAGGATATTGGAACTAAAGTGTTTTGATTTTATTGCTGTTTGTATTTCTCACATTCCTGAATTAGAATTAGCATGATACATGTTGATTTAGGCTTTGTACATTGAATTTGAGGTGTATAAAAGGACTGTGTACTGGACTGTTATATGGAAACATTCAGCACTTAAGTTCATGTTAATTTATTTGAGTTGAAAGCTTCAGTAGCTATTTTCAGGTTCCAATCCATGAATAGGTTCTATAAAGTTGTAATAGTTAAAGTTTAATTGCGGAAAATTCAGGGGTAGGTATGCTAGTGCATCAGTTTATAAATAAGTGAAAGTGCATGAGATTTGAAGTTAAAATCAGCATGTAATTTGGTTTGATTAGGAGTTGAATTATTTCATTTTTACTGAAATGGCTAAGTCTAATTATATCTTAAATTCAGTGTTAGTTATGTTGGAATTAGATCGTGAGCAGTACCTGTTGTTCGGCTATTTTAAAAAATGTTTCAGTTGCTTTAAATAGTTCTAGTGGTATTAAACACAGATTCTGAGCAGTTTAGTTGTTTTAATTATTCTAATTGGTCCTGGTTGTTTTAAATATTTGTAGTTGTTCTCAATTGTTTCATTTCCTTAATTTCGAATTTAAAAGAAGTTAAACATAATCCAAATTCACTTTCATACTTGTTGGCTGCCCAGATGTTGAAATGGGCCTGTCTAGAGGCCCAAACTACCGATCAGCTTTACAGCTGAAGCGTTTATACGCAGGTAGCCTCAGAATTCCAAACGATAAATGTTGGGCCTTTGTTCAGGCCCAGTTGTGTCACCTTAGTCTTGTACTTAGTTACTAGATTTTAAATTCACAGCCCATATCTAGTTCTTATGACCTTAGCCAATTAGTCATAGCCTTAGAATAATTTTAGGAAGACCACCTTAGATAATATAATAGTCCTTGGCCCTTCAAGTTTAGTTTAATATCCTTTAAAAATGAAAATGAGGTGCGCCGCGTCAAATAAAAATCATAAACTGCGTGGCCCTCTTTAATTACTCACATTAAAATACTTAGAAATCGGGACGTGCTATTTAGCGAATTTCATGGCCTCCCGCAAAGTTAATAACACGTTAGCCGCTTTAGGCGCGCATTTTAATAAATCTACTTTCCTAAACTCGGGTGCGCATTTATGTGACCCAAATCCAAGTCCCAACGATGTTAAAATATATCAAAAACCACGGGTGCATTTATGTGACGTGGTTCAAGATATGTTTTAATAACGTTGCAATTCTCCTTAAAATTAAATAAAAGCGGTAAATATTGTAAAATTGTACTATAGGTTGAAACATGTGTTAAAATCATGTAATAGGCCAATTATGATAGTTTAAGCGACCGTGCTAGAACCACGGAATCCGGGGGTGCCTAACACCTTCCCCCGGGTTAACAGAATTCCTTACTCAAGAATTTTTGGTTCGCAGACTTCACTTGGAAAGTCGAAATTTCCTCGATTTGGGATTCAAAATAAACCGGTGACTTTGGACACCAAAAGCCAAACCTATCCCAAGTGGCGACTCTGAATAAATAAATAATCTCATTTCGAATAACGTCACTTTAATTGGAAAAACTCCCTTATACACTATCCTCGGGGTAGGTGTGTAAAAAGGAGGTGTGATAACATTCTCCGCGATCAGCGGTGATGGACCTAGACCGCGGTCAGCGGTGGTTTTTGTGCGGTCAGTAGTGATGGAAATCTGGTAGGTGCACTATAAATACGAGGTTTAGAGTTTTATTTTATATTTTGACCTAGAGAGCTCGGATCTTGGCGATTTTTCGAAGGTTTTTCAAGAAATTCATCGGGGTAAGTGATTCTAACTCGATAGCTAGAATACATGAATCTATCATTGAATTCATCATTTGATTCGTGATTTGGGATGGAATTTAGAAAAAATTGTGAAATCTTTCAAAAATGTAAAATGATGATTTGAAGCACCAAATGGTATCGGAATTGGATAATTCTTGTATTGGTGAACTCGTATCGGAATGGGTATTCGATTTTTGTAAATTTTGTCGGGTTCTGAGGTGCTCGCCCGGGGAGTTGACTTTTGTTGAATTTTTGCAAATTGTATAAGAATCATAGTTTTGTTAATTGGAATTATTTTCTCTTGCATTGTTAGATGTATTCAAGTCGTTTTTGGCTAGATTGAGCCGAGAATTGATGAATTAGTAAAGGAAAAGCTAAATTGAGTATTGAATTGGCCGGATTGAGGTAAGTATCTTGCCTAACCTTGTGTGGGGGACTTCCCCTTAGGATTTGAGTCTTCTATGCTATTTGTAGTTCGTGCACGCGAGGTGACTAGTGTGTTCTCGGACTTATTTGTGGGAAATTTGCCTTTAGGTTTCTTAGGACCTTATGTTCATTATGTGGGAAGTATTCCGTTATGATTAAGTTTCCTAATTGCTTAAATTGCCTCTATATGCTCCATATGACGTTGCTAGCTTTCCTCTAATTCTTACGTGTTACCTTAACCCTTAATTGCCTGAATTGAAGTGATTGCCTTCCTTATTATTTTGATACTTCTTGATTGTGAGTTCCTCTATGACTTTGTGCAAATATGTTACATGTCCAATTATTGTGGTTACCAGTGTAGTTATCACGTGCTTGTTATGTCTTGTTGTTTTGTTGAGGTTATCGTGCTTCTTGGTTTTTGCGTGACCCTTATTATGTACTTGTGGATTCCCTTGCCGGGACGTTATTGCTTATGATATTATTTTCCTTGCCGGAATATTGTTGTTATATTATTGTTCCCTTGCCGAGATGTTATTGCTTATGATATTGTTTCCCTTGCCTGGATATTGTTGTTATACTAGTATTACCTTGTCGGTATGTTGTTGTTTACGATCTTGTCTCCCTTGCCGGGATATTGTCGTTATACTCTTGTTCCCTTGTTGGAATTCTTTTATGATTGATGTTGATTTGTAAATGGGATCGGGTGGCACGCCACCACGGTGATATTTGAAATGGGAGCGGGTTGCACGTCTTCAACAAGATATATGAAATGGGAGCGGGTTGCACACCTGCAACAAGATATATGAAATGGGATCAGTTTGCACGCCTGCAACAAGATATATGAAATGGGATCGAGTGGCACGCCGCCACGATGATATATGAAATGGGATCGGGTGGCACGCCGCCACGGTAATATTTGAAATGGGATCGGGTTGCACACCTGCAACAAGAAAGAATAAAAGTGAATATTGATTCTTATGGTGAGAACGAGAGTAAAAGCACGAAGGGTGATGCCGTGCACTTTCTGTTTGCTATGTTTATTTGTTGTTACCAATTCAAGTGTTTTAACTGTTCAGATTCCTTTACCGTTGTGATCCTTTGTGAAGGAACCCCATCGTGTTTTCAATACTTCGCCGTATTTATATACATATTTTTTCAATGCTTCAAAATTTCAATAATTGTTTCATCTTCAATTCATTTAGTTACTCAATTAAATTTTCTTAAACCGTCTGAGGTTGTATTTTACTTTAACATGGAATTTATACAAAGTTATTTACTAAATTCCTTGTTAAAGGTAATAATTCATTCGATGTTGTACTTTAATTGAAAATGGTACTTTCTTTATTCAAATGATTTCTAAAAATAACTTCATCTTTTTTTCTGAGTTCCTAATTGGTTTAGAAGTTGTACTCTACTTTATGTTATGTAAATCAGACTCCTAGAACATCTTAATTGCATTAGTTATGGACCCTATGAACTGAGTAACATGAGAACGTTGTTGTGTAAAGTGAGATAGAAATATGTGGGCACAAGGTGTCGGGTTGTGCTAAAATTTTGGTAATTGAGGTTATGAAATGAGACGTTGAGTTTCAGATGGCTGGAAATTGTGCATCAGAAATGATATGATTTATTGAGCTGACATCGCCTTCCTTGTTGAGTACATTTTTACTTGTCTATGTTCCAGCTATGTTGGTGTTAATTTATTTGGTTATCTTTCATTTCCACCCGTGTTTCTCTTTATTGTTTCTACTTATTGTAGTTTGTTCTTTCCCTGTTGTTGATATTACTATGTCATTTCTAGGTTGATAGTTTATTATCAAATCCTGTTCAATTTATTTGACCAGAAGTTGTCTGGACTGTTCCTCATCACTACCCCACCGAGGTTAGTCTTGATACTTACTGGCACCGCCGTGGTGTGCTCATACTACACTTTTGTATATTTTTGTGTACAGATCCAGGTATTTGACCGGTAGTAGTTGTGCGGGTCGTTGCGATGGAGACTCAAGGTAAACCTGCTACAGCGTTCGCAGACCTCGGAGTCACCTTCATTTGTACTTATTTCCATTTGTTCCTTTTGTTTCGGAGCAGTGATGTATTTATTTTGTATAACTACTCTTAGAAAGGCTTGTGACTTGTACCACCGGTTTTGGGAATTGTAATTTGTTCATAGTAATTTAATTTAAAGTTAGTAAATATCAATGTTATTTCAGTATATGTTAGGCTTACCTAGTTTAGAGACTAGGTGCCATCACGACTCCTTTAGAGGGATTTTTGGGTCGTGACACAAAGAAGAAAGACCTGAAGGAGAGGGCTTTGAGTGCAATCTTCATGAGCGTTACAGATAGCGTTCTTCGGGAAATTGCTGAAGAAACTTCTGCAACAACGGCATGGAAGAAGCTGGAAGATCTATATTCTAAGAAATCGCTGACAAACCGCCTCTACCTGAAAAAAGAGGTTATAGTATGAACGAAGGTACACCTGTTAAAACTCACCTTGATGAGTTTAATTCAACTATAATGGACATGAAGAATGTGGATATCAAAATTGAGAGTGAGGATCAGGCTTTGATTGTGTTATGTTCTTTACCACAGTCTTATGATACTTTTGCCGATACAGTGCTATATGGGAAAGACAGCATTTCACCAGACGATGTTAGTAATACACTAAAATCTAAAGAGTTAAAAAAGAGCTTTCCAGACAGCAGAATTGAGGGTGAGGGTCTTGTGATTAGAGGAAGGACACAACAAAAGGACTTTAACAGGAAAAAGTCAATCGTAAGATCAAAGTCTAGAGCAAGGAAGCAACACTGTTATGAGTGCGGGGAGCAAGTTCGCTACAAGAGAGATTGTCCTAAGCTGAAGGAGAAAAGAGGGAAGCAGAAAAGAAATAATTCGGCAAATATTGTTGACAATGGCAATAATTCTGATGATAGTGAATATGTAGGGGAAGTTTGTGTTGTGAGTTTTAGTCATGGGCAAAATTCTTGGGTTCTTGATTCTGGTGCTACTTTCCACATGTGTCCACACAAGAATTGGTTTGCAACTTAAAAACAAAAGAGTGGGACTGTCTATATGGGAGATGATAATCCATTACCAGTAGAGGGGGTTGGTAACATCAAATTGAGAATGTTCGACGGAATTATCAGAAACATTGAGTGTTGGCATGTTCCTCGGATAAAGAGAAATTTGATTTCTCTTTCGACTTTGGATGATCAAGGGTATATATTTCACTCCGAGAACGGAATACTTAAAGTGTGTAAAGGCTCCATGTTACTCATGAAGGGTAAACTACATTCTAAATTGTATCATCTTCAGGGCAGTGTAGTTGAAGGGGAAGCTGCTGTAGCTTCTGGGAAAACTGATCTGAATCAGTCTCAGTTGTGGCACTTGCGACTTGGCCATATGAATGATAATGGATTGTCTTTGTTGAGTAAGCAGAATTTGCTGAATGGGTACAAAAATCAAGTTTTGAATTATTGTGAGCATTGTGTGTTTGGTAAACAGACAAGGGTAAAGTTCATTAAGAAGGCCGAGCACAAGACCAAAGACAAGTTAAATTATATAAACTCTGACTTGTGGGGTCCAAACAGAGTTCCCTCCAAGAGTGGTGCCAGGTATTATATAACTTTGATTGATGGTTACTCAAGGATGGTGTGGGTGTATTTCTGAAATAAAAGATGAGGCATTTTCGACATTTGTTAAATGGAAGACGATGGTTGAGAGGCAAACGGAAAGAAAAGTTAAGCGTCTTCGAACTGACAATGGGTTGGAATTTTGCAATTCTGAGTTCGATAATTTCTGCAGCAGGGAGGGCATATTGAGACACCGTACTTGTGTCGGAACACCACAACAAAATGGTATTATAGAACGTATGAATATAATGCTTTGTTATAGGGCACGAAGCATGCTTTCACACTCATGTGTTAGCAAAGATTTTTGGGCCGAAGCAATCAATACGTGTCACGACCCGGATTTCCCACCCTCGGGAGTCGTGATGGCGCCTACTAGTGAAAGCTAGGCAAGCCGACCATTTGAACAAATTACCTTTTTCTCATTTTAATTCTTTAACAAACGTGAATCAACAGTTTATAAACAGCGAAAATTTAAAACAAACGGAAGAAATAATTAAACCATTTAAATAATTCCAACATGATTTCTTAATCAAAACTACCCAAGACTAGTGTCACAACTCCACAGACAGTCTAAGAATTCTACAAACAAGGTCCGAAAAATAAATACAACACTATTTCTGGATTACATAAGTGAAACAGGAAGAAAAGATAGAGGGAGACGTCAGGGCCTGCGGACGCCTGCACGACTACCTTGGATCTCCGTATGAACTGAAGGCAGCCACCCAAGCTAAGGTCCAAAAGCTGCTGCTCCGGGATCTGCACACAGTGCAGAGTGTAGTATCAGCACAACCGACCCCATGTGCTGGTAAGTGCCTCGTCTAACCTCGGCGAAGTAGTGACGAGGCTAGGACCAGACTACCAATTAAACCTGTGCAATTATATCATATACAGTGGAAAATAAAGCATAAATGAATAGTTAAGAATGGGAGGGGGGAACATGCTGCGGGGAAGTATCATTTACCAACAGTAACTCAGGAGAAAAGCATAAAGAACAATTTAGAATTCGCAGCAGAAAGAATAAGGAAACCGTAACAAATCAATAACCACTTTTATTCTTTATTGTTGCGGCGCGCAACCCGATCCAAATAATAAATAAACACTGTTGTGGCGTACAATCCGATCCAAATATAATATTATTGCGGCGTGCAACCCGATCTAAATATAGTATTGTTGCGGCGTGCAACCCAATCCAAATATAGTATTGTTGCGGCATGCAACCCAATCCAAATATAATATTGTTGCGACGTGCAACCCGACCCTAATATACAATTCAACACCAATCACAAAAGAGTTCAGACGAGAGAACAATAAGGAAACAACAATATCCCGGCAAGGGAATCGACAGTAAGAAGTAAATACATCCCAGCAAGGGAATCAGCTATAACCAAACTTGTTCCAACATTTAACTTCACAACAGAAACCTCATCTAGAACCAATACTCAACCATAAGCAATTTCCATGAGATTAATCATAACTCTTGCCCAACACAAAGAATCAACAACTTAAGCATTTGTAGTACTTATTAAGAACACAACGATTTTAATTTAAGACTCACGGGCATGCTTGACACCAATGTATAGATACTCGTCACCATGCCTATACGTCGTACTCAACAAATAACACATAGCAAATAGGACTCGACTCATAATCCCTCAAGCTAAGGCTAGACCAAACACTTACCTCAAACTTCCGCGGCCAAATCAAGCCTCAAACACCGCTTTTCCTTTATAATTCGCCTCCAAATTACTTGTATCTAATCCAAATTAATATAACAACATCAATAAATGCTAAATGATCCAATCCCAAGGCTAAATTGTAGGTTTCCTATCATTTTCCCCCAAAAGTCAAAAATCGACCCCGGGCCCGCTTGGTCAAAACACAAGGCTTGGACCAAAACCCAATCACCCATTCACCCACGAGCTCGAATATGTAATTAGTTCCGGAATCCGACCCCAAATCGAGGTCTAAATTCCAATTATTCAAAAAGCCCTAACTCTACCCAAATCCCCAATTTTCTACCCTTAAGAACATGATTTAGGCCTAGAAATCTAATGGGTGTTAATGGAAATTGAAGAAAAAGAGTTTAAGAATACATACCTATGATTTTGTGGTGAAATCCCTCTTCAAAAATTTCCCAAGTTCGAGTTTAAGTGAAAGAGTTAAGAAAATTTTGAAGAATCCCGTAATTGGTCTGTTTTTAAAAGACTGGGCATTTATTCATAGCATTCGTGTGCCTTTTGCTGCGTTCGCATAGGGTTGACTCTCATGACCTACACGTTCGCGAGCTAAGGGCCGCGTTCGCGTAGGGTTACAACTACCCAACCCCCAGCCCCTCTCCTATTCTATGCGTTCGCGATAGCCCGGGCGCGTTCGCGTAGAGTGAACTCCTAAGGCTCCGCGTTCGCACCTGGTTCTATGTGATCGCATAGTGCAAACCTGCCCCCCTCCCGATCTGTGCTGTGCGTTCGCATGGGTTACCACGCGTTCGCATGGTGTAAAAGCCTGGACACCAGAAAACAGCAGATACACCAGATTTCTAAGTCCAAAAACACTCCGACGTCTATCTGAAACTCACCCGGGCCCTCGGGGCTCAAAACCAAACATGCACACCAACCTAAAAACATCATACGGACTTGCTCATGCATTCAAATCACCAAAATAACATCAAAAACTATGAATTTAGCATCAAAATCATGAAATCACTTAAGAACATCAAATTTTCTAATTTTTCTCAAATACGGTCTGATTCACGTCCGTTTCTTACCAAATTTCACAGACTCAACTTAAATCACATATAAGACCTGTACCGGGCTTCGGAACCAGAATACAGGACCGATAGCATCAAATTTCAAACACATTTCATTTCCAAAAACTTATAAATATTCTAGAAAATAATTTTCTTTAAAAATTCATTTCTCAGGCTTGGGACCTCGGAATTAGATTCCGGGCATACGCCCAAGTCCTATATTTTCCTACGGACCCTCCGGGGCCGTCAAATCACGGGTCCGGATCCGTTTACCCAAAATGTTGACCAAAGTCAACTTAAATTTATTTTAAAGGCAAAATTCATCATTTTTCACAGATTTTCACATAATGGCTTTCCGGCTACGAGCCCGAATTGCACACAAAAATCGAGATGAGGAAAGATGAGGCTACTAAGGCCTCAGAACGCAGAACTTACTCGTAAATCAAGTGATGACCTTTTGGGTCACACAATACGGCTTGTTATTTGGTCAATAGATCTCCATCCACAGCTATTGAGTTCAAAACTCCTTTTGAGGTATGGTCCGATTCGCCTGCTGATTATTCAAATTTAAGGATATTTGGTTGTCCTTCTTATGCTCATGTGAGGGGTGGAAAACTTGAGCCGAGGGCAAAGAAGTGCATATTTCTAGGGTATGCAATTGGAGTGAAAGGTTATAGGTTGTGGTGCACAAATCAAAAGACTCCAGGGCTAATTATCAGTAGGGATGTAACATTCAATGAATCTGCCTCACTGGACACTCAGAGGGAGAAGGCAATAGCAGAAACAGATCGTGGTGTCAGTGACCGCATAGAGCTAGAAATTGAATCTCCACTAGCTCAGCCCGGTAGTTCTAAAGTAGAGAAGTAGAGGAGGTGCAAAATATTGATCAAGACGATAATGTTGATGCACCTGCGCAACAACCTATAGCATTGCAACAAGACGAGAGAAGAGAGTGATCAATCCACCACAAAGGTTTACAAACGTAGCTGATGGTAATTTTCTTGGATATGCTAATTTTATGGAGTTTGCTTTGTCTGTTGCAGAGACCATTGATGTGCTTGAGCCTAATAGCAATAAAGAAGCTATTTCTAGTCCAGAAGCAGATAAGTGGGTTGGTGCTATGAGTGAAGAGATTGAGTCTCTTCATAAGAATCAGACATGGAAGTTTGTTCCATTGCCAAAGGGACAAAAGGTACTAGGCTGCAAATGGATTTTCAAAAGAAAAGAGGGCAATCCAGGGGTTGAAACATCAAGGTACAAGGCAAGATTAGTAGATAAAGGTTTTATAAAGAGGGATGGGATAGATTACAATGAGATGTTCTCTCCAGTGGTAAAGCATAGCTCTATCAGGGTCTTACTGGCTTTAGTGGCTCTTAATGACTTAGGACTAGAGCAGTTAGATGTGAAAACTGCATTCTTGCATGGTGAGTTGGATGAGTAGATTTATATAAGTCAACTCGAGGGATTCATTACTCAGGATAAGAAAAATCATGTTTGCTTGCTTAAGAAATCTTTATATGGTCTGAAACAGTCGCCTAGGCAGTGGTATAAAAGATTTGATACATTCATGATTCAAAATGCATTTTCTCGAAGTGCATATGATAGTTGTGTGTATTACAAAAAGCTTGAAGACGGTTCTAGTGTGTATTTGTTGTTATATGTGGTTGGCATGCTTATTGCTGCTAAAAGCATGTCACATATTACCCGATTGAAGAAGCAACTAGTTGAGGAGTTTGAGATGAAGGATTTAGGTGCTGCAAAGAAGATATTGGGGATGGAGATTACTCGAGATAGAAGGGTTGGAAAGCTGATGTTGTCCCAACGGTCCTATATTGAGAAGGTCCTCAAGAGATTTAATATGATAGGTGCTAAATCTGTTTCTATTCCTTTTGCTTCCCATTTCAAGCTGTCTGCAGACATGTCACCAAAAACAGACGAGGAGATGGAACAGATGTCTAGTGTTCCATATTAGAGTTTTGTAGGTAGCATTATGTATGCTATGGTTTGCACTCGCCCTGACATTTCACATGTTGTTAGTGTTGTGAGTAGATACATGACGTGTCCTGGTAAAGAACATTGGCAGATGGTGAAGTGGATCTTGAGATACTTGAAGGGTACTGCAGATGTAGGCTTGACTTTTTACAAAGACAAGTTGAGTGAATCCTTAGTTGGCTATGTCGATTCAGATTATACAGGGGACTTGGATAAGAGAAAATCTCTTACAGGCAATGTTTTTACTCTTTCTGGTAGTGTCATCAGTTGGAAGGCGACTTTGCAGTCTGTCGTTGCTTTGTCTACCACAGAAGCTGAGTATATGGCAATTACGGAAGCAGTTAAAGAGGCTATTTGGCTACAAGGCTTGATAAGTGATCTTGGACTAGCTCAGAAGAAGACACAAGTTTTCTGTGACAGTCAGAGTGCCATTCATCTTACTAAGAATCAGATATTTCATGAGCGGACAAAGCATATTAAAGTCAGACATCACTTTATTCGAGACATTATATCAAATAGGGTTGTTAAAGTGGAGAAAATGTCTACCATGATAATCCAGGTGATATGATGACCAAGGCAGTCCCGGCCAACAAGTTTAGGCATTGCCTAGACTTGATTGGTGTGTGCAGTACTCAATAGAGCCCTTGCGAGGGCTGAGGGCAAGGTAGAGAGACGTTGTTCCTATTGATGAAGAGAACTCAAGCCAAGGGGAAGATTTGTTATTTGTGGCTTGAATTATTTTCTTGTATTTTTTAGGAAACCCATAGTCCCTATAGGTTTAGGAAAACTCATTTGTTGGGTGTGCGAACAAAGTCCCACAATGGTAGCTGAAAAGATTGGGAGTCTACATACAAGGTGTAGGGATCTTTTAATGGTGTGAGGCCTTTTGGGAAAAACCATGCGGGCTTGGCCCAATGCGGACAATATCACACCATTTTAAGAGTATCTTTGGGCCATTTTAGCGCAACAACTGGTATCAGAGCCCAGGTTCAGTGGAACTAGTATGGAGATGGCGGAGTGATGGTGCAGGGCAGCGCACACATAAAAAGAAGCTAGTTGCGGGCTTCGGTTGCCATAATACTCTAACAATGTGGGTGGCACACAGTGAATCTCGAAAATTGACCCGTGAATCGTGGTACTGGGCCACGTGGAACTTAGTTCGAGGGGGAGATTGTTAGGTGTACAAAAAAAGTCCCACATTGGTAGCTGAAAAGATTGGGAGTCTATTTATATTTTCAGTTTTAGGTTTTTCATCTTTAGGTTTACAGGTTCGAAATTTTACAAGTTCCAAAGTTATGAGTTCGGAGGTTTATGTGTTTGGAAGTTTACGGGTTTAGAAATTATAAAGTTTAGGGTTCGAAAGTTCGCAGTTTCGAAAGTTTAGCGGTTCAGAAGTTTGTGAAATTTGTGGGTTCGGAAGGTTGTTGGTTCGAAAGTTTATGGCTTCATATTTATTGTATCTAAATTATTTATGAATATTCTTGAGAAGTTATTTTCCTTAATTTGCATACCAAACACCGAAAAATGAATAAGATTCCTACTTATTTTCCAAGAAAATATTTTCCACCGAAAATACTTTTCGTTATACCAAACACACCTTAAGAGCTTGTTTGGAAAGCCAAGTAAATGGATTTGGGTGTAATTGGGTATAATTACAAAGTTTGGCATGTTTGTTTGGCCAAGTAATTACTTGGTCAGCATGGAATTGGGTGTAATTGGAGGGGTGTAATTACACTCTCCAATTCTCAAGAGGGAGGTGAGAATTGGTGGTAATTATATTGTGTAATTACAAAGTTGCTTTTTAGTTTCTTTTTTAATTTATTTTCTTTGTACTTTTTATTTCTATTATTTTAATTTTTTTATATTTACTTTTTAATTTCTTTATTTAAAATATATTTTTCTTTTTACATTATTTGTTTTTTATTTCTCTATCTTTACTTCTTGTGATTCCATGTAATTGCTTATATTTTATTTTTTATTTATTTTTTATTCTATTTTTTGAAACTACACCTCCTAATATTAGAAACAATTAATAAACTTAGCATATGAGTGATACACTTAAACTGAAATTTCGTTGTTGAATGTGGTTATAAACTTACCATATTTTCTAATCTTAAGCTGCAGTGGGACTTACTACTATTATTATGTTAGAATTTGATGTATATTAAACTATTTTTTTTGTGTATTTTGAAATTATGGTATATTCATGGTTCTAATTTACTTATTTTAGTAGTATTGGCTCATATTGCATGTTGTTCATTTTTTATCTAGAATTGATAGATTAGTTTTGTCAAACATTTGAATAATGTTATGACACTATATTTATAAATATTAATTTATTTTATCAAATATGTATTCCACGATGTTCTTACAAAACATATATTTAGTTTTTGTAAGTATCTAAACTAAATATTTAATGTAAAAAATATACAGTATATAAATTATTTTTACAATACTAGTTATAAATATATGATTACTAATTAATATATATTCACGAAAAAATATACAACTTAAATACCAAATATATATTATTTATACTTATAAAAATTTATAGGCATATCTTTATTATATTTATTTTTAAGTTTTGATAATTACTTAATTAAAATTTAATCTGACTGTGTAATTACACTTGTGCAACCAAACAGTAAACTTGTAATTACACAGTAATTACACTATGACAAACAAGCAGGTTGTCGTAATTACACAACTGTGTAATTACTAGGCTGTGTAATTACTACCCTGGTAATTACACCAATTCCAATTACAGGGGCTTTCCAAACAGACTCTAAGTGTGTTTGTTTTTAAAGTATCTTAGTCATTCAGATTTTAACTATTAAGTATGTTTATTTTTTTCCTTCATAACCACTTAATGAGTCTGAATAGGTCTGCATGGTTAAGATCTATAACAAAAGACTTAATTTCATTAAGATGATATCACTCACATTTATTATTAATTGCTGTCACCGCTTATCATTATCACCTACTACTATGCCACCTACCATCACCATACTCAACCATCACCGCCAGCACCACCACTACCATCATTCTCAACCACATACTTATCCACCCCAACTCCCACAACTAACCACCCCATCACCATCAACAATCACAGCCGGTACCGCCCACCATTATAAACTACCACCATCACATTCCTCAATCACAACGACAACCACCACTACTACCTACCATTATTAACTATCACCATCCACCACCACGATTCTTGTCATGACCCGGATTTTCCACCATCGGGACCGTGATAGCGCCTAACATTACTGTCACGACCCGGATTTCCCACCCTCGGAGTCGTGATGGCGCCTACTAATGAGAGCTAGGCAAGCCAATCTTTAACTACTTACTTCGTTAACCAATAACTTCTTTTTAGCAATTATAAGGCGATAACCATAATAATAGCGGAATTTTAATAATTAAGCGGAAGACAACGATAAAATAACTAAAATTTCTGTCTATTACATCAACTTAAGCCTTAATCACCCAAAACCTGGTGTCACAGTGTCACAGACAATCTAAGAATGCTAAATACAAAGTCTGAAAGTAAAGACACACTGTCTCGGAAACAAAGAGGTGAAACAGGATAATAAAGGATAGAGGAGACGTTAGGGCCTACGGACGCCTGCAGGGCTACCTCGGTGTCTCGGTGGACTGAAGGCTAGCTCCCGAGCTACTGATGTTGTCCAAAAGTTGCTTCGATATCTGCACATAAGTGCAGAGTGTAGCATCAGCACAACCGACCCCATGTGCTGGTAAGTGCCTGGCCTAACCCCGGCGAGGTAGTGACGAGGCTAGGACCAGACTTCAGATAATCCTGTGCANTATATATATATATATATATATATATATATATATATATATATATATATATATATATATATATACACACACAACGGAAAGATAGACGGAAATAAACACAATAAAGATGGGGAGGGGATCATGCTACGGGGTAGCAAATAATACAGAACCTCAACAGAATAATAAGGAAATCAACAATTTAACTCTAACACGGATAAGGAAAATAAAGACAAATTTCACTTCCAGAACACATCTCGTTGCAGGCGTGCAACCCGATCCCATTTCTCATATCTCGTGGTAGGCGTACCACCCGCTCCATTTTATCAAATCTCGTGGTAGGCGTACCACCCGCTCCTATTTCATCATAACTCGTGGTAGGCGTACCACCCGCTCCCATTTCACTATAACTTGTGGTAGGCGTACCACCCGCTCCCATTTCATCAATGACTCGTGGTAGGCGTACCACCCGCTCCCATTTCATCAATAACTTGTGGTAGGCGTACCACCCGCTCCCATTTCAATCCAACACAATATCACAATAAAATCCCGGCAAGGGAACAAAGCAACATAGAAATTTCCCGGCAAGGGAACAACAATATCAAATCAACCATCCTGGCAAGGGTGAATCAGCTATAACCAATCCTAGCTCAACTCCTACTCGGCTCAACTAATACCAATACTCAAGCATAAATAAAGTCCACGAGAATAAACTAAATCTTTACTCAATATCAAGAGTCATCAAATAAGGCATCTGAAATGTCATTTAAGAACACAACAACTATCAATTTAAGACTCAGGGTCATGCTCGACACCAACGTATAGATACTCGTCACCATGCCTATACATCGTACTCAACAAGAAGCAAATAGCAATTATGACTCAACTCCTAATCCCTCAAGCTAGGGTTAGACCGGACACTTACCTCGATGCCTCGAACACAACTCAAGTCTCAATTATGGCTTTACCCCTCTATTCTACCACCAATCCGCTCGAATCTAGTCACAAGTTACTTAATTACATCAATAAATGCTAAATGAATCAATTTGAATGCATAAAAACGAATTTCCCAAAGTTTTGTCCAAAAAGTCAAAAATCGCCCCCGGGCCCACGTGGTCAAAACCCGAGGTTCCAACCAAAACCCGATTACCCATTCCCCGACAAACTCAAATATATAATTTGTATTGAAATCGGACGTCAAATTGAGGTCCAAATCCCCAATTTTTTTTTGAAAAACCTAGGTTCTACCCAAAACACCCAATTTCCCCCATGAAAATCTTTGATTTTAAGTTGAAATCATATTAAAAGATGTTAATGATTGAAGGAAATGAGTAAAAACTAACTTACAATCGATTTGGAAGAAGAGTTGTTCTTGGAAAATCGCCCAAAGGAGTTTGTGTTTTGAAAAGATGTTAAAAATGGTTCAAAATCGGCTAAGTATAAAAAAATGCAGGTCTCAGTTATGGGAAATGCGAACAGGACCTCTGCGATATGGGAATTGCGAAACATTGTTCGCATTTGCGAACTCTTAGGAAGTCTGGGCTTTTTTCGCATTTGCGAACAAATAGTCGCATTTGCGACTTCAAGCCATCCCAACGTACATTGCATTTGCGAAGGGGATCCTCGCATTTGTGATCATAGAGGATTTCAGCGGGCGTCGCATTTGCGACATAGACTTCGGATTTGCGACATAGTGTTTGCATTTGCGAAGGAAGCTGCCCAGGTCACCTCTCGCTTTTGCGATACCAGGCTCGCATTTGCGATCTCGCATTTGCGAGACAGGCTTCGCAAAAGGTCTGAAACACCAGGAAATTTTCAAAGTTAAAATTGCACCCGTGGCCTATCCAGAACTCACCCGAGCCCTCGGGGCTCCAAACTAAATATACAAACAACCTCAAAAACATCCTACGGACTTATTCGTGCGATCAAATCGCCAAAATAACATCATAAACATCAAATTAAACCTCAAAATCCATAAATTCTTTCAAACTTCTCAAAACATCAAATTTTCCAATTTAGGTCTGAATCACGTCAAACGACATCCGTTTTCAACCAAACTTTACAGAAATAACTTAAACCATATATAAGACCTGTACCGGGCACCGGAACCAAAATACGGGCCCGATACCATCGTGTTCTAATCATATTTTGTTTCAAATTTCCTTAAACAATTTCAGAAAATAATTTTACTTAAAAATTCATTTCTCGGGCTTGGAATCTCAGAATTCGATTCCGGGCATATGCCCAAGTCCCGTATTTTCCTACGGACCCTCCGGGATCGTCAAATCACGGGTCCGGATCCGTTTACCCAAAATATTGACCGAAGTCAAATTAACTCATATTATAATCAAAACTTATCATTTTTCATAATTTTTCGTATTTAAGCTTTCCAGCTACGCGCCCGGACTGCGCATGCAAATCGAGGCGACTCTAAATGAGGTTTTCAAGGCCTCAGAGGCACAGAATTTAATTTAAAACAAGTGATGACCGTTTGGGTCATCACATTCTGCACCTCTAAAACAACCGTTCATCCTCGAACGGACATAAGATGGAAGTACCTGAGTCAGGAAAAAGATGGGAATAACGGCTCCGCATATCGGACTCGGATTCCCAAGTTGATGCCTCAGGAGGCTGACCTCTCCACTGAACACGAACAGAAGGAAAACTTTTCGACCTCAACTGACGAACCTGCCGGTCTAGAATAGCTACCGGCTCCTCCTCATAAGATAAGTCCTTGTCCAACTGGATAGTGCTGAAATCTAACACGTGGGCTGGATCGCCGTGATACCTACGAAGCATGGACACATGAAACACTGGATGCACGGCTGACAAGCTCGGCGGCAATGCAAGTCTATAAGCCACCTCTCCCACTCGATCAAGAATCTCAAATGGACCAATGAACCTAGGGCTAAGCTTGCCCTTCTTCCCAAATCTCATCACGCCCTTCATAGGTGACACCTGGAGCAATACCCGCTCACCAACCATAAAAGCCACATCTCAAACCTTTCGGTCCACATAACTCTTCTGCCTGGACTGAACTGTACGAAGTCTATCCTGAATGATCCTGACCTTGTCCAAGGCCTCCTGAACCAGATCCGTACCCAACAACCGAGCCTCTCCCGGCTCAAACCACCCAACCGGGTAGGGGTAGGCATTCGATATTCGGTACGGTATTTAAAATTTTCGGTTCGGTATTCGGTTTATCAATCATGTATACCAAATACCGTACCAAAATATTTCGATACGGTTCGATATTCCTTATTTTGGTTCGGTACGGTTTCGTTATGGTTTCGATTTAATACATATTCATGTCATGTACTGCTAAGTGCTAAGAGCCTAAGCATTAAGCAAAAGGCATCAACACTAATAATCTGCCATTCTGCCTAACAAAAGGCAGCAGCACTAAATAATCAAATCTGCCTAACAAAAGGCGTGTAAGAAACATTTAAATCTGCCTAACAACATGTAGCAGCACATACATGGAAGATGCAGACCTGATTATCACATTCACAACAAGTACTTGAAGGGCAAAAGAATTAAATAAATATCACAGCAAGCTAAGATAGTAACAACCACTAACGAGTAGCAGTAGAATTAAACACCGTGCTACAAAAACAGAGAGGGCATCCGTCAATTCAAGTTTACACTAATAGTCTCGAATCAACTTAGTCTTAATTCATAAATACGAATTTCAGGAAGACGCTTAAGACAATGCCTAATATGCTTCCTTAAACAATATGTGCCATCCTTTTTGGATGAACATTATAGACTCGATCACAATGCTTGCACTCTACTGTGCGAACTTCTCCGTTATCTTCTATCACCTCAAAGTGTTCCCAAAGTGTTCCCAAATATGAGAGCATACTTTAGGAGCACGGGCATGATTGCACTTGAACCTAAAAAAAAGAAATAAATCATATGTCCATTCCGATATAGCGGGCCGTGAAAACAAACACTTACTTGTAAATTGGAAGGACCTTGTCCACAGGGGGAAAGATTTCTCAACACCCTTAGCAGGTTTGGAAAGCAACAAGTATGAAACTGGACCAACAAGTACTGGAACAGTATCTACTCCAAGCTGCGTGAGTAACAAGATCAAGATCAATAAATCAATCATCTAATCTTTTATTTCCATGCATAAGCATATATAGATTTAACAAGACAATGTAAATGCTATAACTAAATTTGCTGAAAACATAAAAGAAATGAACAATAGTCTTTCTAGACCACAAATACGAACTTTTATCTGCTCTTTTCGAAGATTACATAAAGCAAAAAAGTGAAGTCAGTGATGATGAACGATCATATCCATTAAATATATTCCCCTTCCAATAGTTCAAGAATCAGACATGTATTGTGAAGTGAGAAGTATACATAAGAAAAGAATCACATACCCCCCTTGGCCTCTTTGTACTCATCTATTGCCTTGTGAGAAGCATAAGAAAATTTAACATCAGGTCCCAACTCAGGGACAATGAACTGATGAAGTGGCTGGATCAAACAATGAAAAACCATAAATCAGCACACGGACAAGATAATCATATATCCGATGAAAAGAAAAGGTTGATGTGTCACTTACTAGTTGGTGTCAAACCACTTTGTCATCTCCATAGCAGGGACAGAGGCATTTCCTCAGGCCATAGACAAGTATGTTTCGAACCGGATCTCACCACCGGTCCAGTTCTCACTTCTCTGAGTTCTCTCTCACAGTCAACGTAGCCGATCTCTATTCTCTTAGGTGCCCGTTTGGGTTGGCTTATTTTAAGTGCTTTTAAACCAAAATAACTTTTAAGTCATTTTGTAGTGTTTGGGAAGAGTAAAAAAGTACTTTTAAGCACTTATTTTTAAGCTAAAATGACAAAAACAAACCAAAAGCCAAAAGTTAGAATTCCTAACTTATGACTTAAAAACTATTTTGGCTTAAAAGCCACTTAAATTAAGCCCATCCAAACGGGCTCTAGGTTAGGTTTCTCCGTTTCTGTTTCTCCCTTCTAATTCCCTAATCCCTAATTCCCTGTAGTGAAAGACTAAAGAGGTTTCTGTTGGGCCTTATTGGGTTGGGTTGGGCTGGCCGGCTGGGGCGCTGGGTACTAGAGCAGTGTAGAGAATTAGATGTACAACATATTGGGTTGGGCTGGGCAGTATAGGTCCAACATAAAATTCTTTACAAATTCGGTATTTCGGTATACCGAAATTTCAAGTTTCTAATACCGAGGACCGTACCGTAATACCGAAATACCGAAAATATTATACCGAATTAGACCAAAATACCGAAAAAAACCGAAACCGAAATACCGAATTAATTCGGTCCGGTTCGGAATTCGATTTTTCGAATTTTATGCCCACTCCTACAACCGGAGACCGACATCGCCTACCATATAAAGCCTCATAAGGAGCCATCTGAATGCTCGACTGGTAGCTGTTGTTGTAGGCAAACTCTGCTAAAGGCAAAAACTGATCCCACGAACCTCTAAAGTCGATGACACAGGCTCAGAGCATATCCTGCAAAATCTGAATAGTCCACTCGGACTGACCGTCCGTCTGGGAATGAAATACTGTGCTCAACTCAACTCGTGTGCCCAAATCTCGCTGAACTGCTCTCCAGAAATGCGAGGTAAACTGCGTACCCCGATCCGAAATGATAGATACGGGCACACCACGAAGGCGAACAATCTCCCGAATGTAGATCTCAGCTAATCTCTCAGAAGAATAGGAGACTGCCACAGGAATGAAATGTGCTGACTTGGTCAGCCTATCGACAATGACCCATACTGCGTCGAACCTCTTCCGAGTCTGCGGGAGTCCAGTAACGAAGTCCATAGTGATCCGCTCCCACTTTCACTCGAGAAGCTCAATCCTCTGAAATAAACCACCAGGCCTCTGATGCTCGTACTTAACCTGCTGACAATTCAAACATCGAGCCACATATGCAATGATATCCTTCTTCATTCTAAGCCACCAATAATGCTGCCGCAAATCCTGATACATCTTCGCGGCGCCCGGATGAATAGAGTACCGGGAGCTATGGGCCTCCTCCAAAATCAACTCTCGGAGCCCATCTACATTAGGCACACATACTCGACCCTGCAATCTCAAAACTCCATCATCATCTAAGGTAACCTGCCTGGCACCTCGGCGCTGCACCGTGTCTCTAAGGACACACAAATGGGGATCATCATACTGCCGATCACGGATACGCTCCAATAATGAAAAACGAGCGACCGTGCAAGCTAACACACGACTGGGCTCAGAAATATCCAGTCTCACGAACTGATTGGCTAAAGCCTGAACATCCAAAGCAAGCGGCCTCTCACCGACCGGAATATATGCAAGACTGCCCATACTGGCTGACTTCCTACTCAAGGCATCAGCCACCACATTGGCCTTTCCCGGATGATATAAAATGGTGATGTCATAATCCTTCAACAACTTCAACCACCTCCTCTGCCTCAAATTCAACTCCTTTTGCTTGAACAAATACTGAAGACTCTTGTGATCAGTGAACACCTCGCATGCCACGCCATATAGGTAATGCCTCCAAATCTTCAATGCGTGAACTATGGCTGCCAACTCCTAATCATGAACCGGATAGTTCTTCTCATAAATCTTCAACTGCCGAGAAGCATAGGCAATGACCTTGACATCCTGCATCAACACTGCACCAAGCCTAATAAGAGAAGCATCACAATAAACTGTATAAGGCCCTGAACCTGTGGGCAAACCCAACACCGGTGTCGTAGTCAGAGCTGTCTTGAGCTTCTGAAAGCTCGCCTCACACTCATCCGACCATCTGAATTGGGAACCCTTCTGGGTCAACCTGGTCATCGGGGATGCAATAAACGAAAACCCCTCCACGAACCGACGATAGTAGCTTGCCAATCCCAAGAAGTTCCGAATCTCTGTAGCTGATGCTGGTCTAGGCCAGTTCTTGACTGCCTCAATCTTCTTCGGATCAACCTGAATGCCCTCTACTGACACCACATGACCCAGAAATGCAACTGAACTCAACCAGAACTCACACTTGGAGAACTTTGCATATAACTGACTATCCCTCAGATTCTGAAGAACCACTCTATGGTGTTGCTCGTGCTGCTCCTGGCTGCGGGAATATATCAATATATCACCAATAAATACTATCACGAACGAATCCAGATAAGGCCTGAACACTCGGTTCATCAAATCCATAAAAGTTGTTGGGGCATTTGTCAACCCGAATGACATAACCAAGAACTCATAATGCCCGCACCGAGTGCGGAAAGCTGTCTTAGGGACATCGGATGCCCTAATCCTCAACTGATGGTAGCCAGATCGCAAGTCAATCTTTGAAAATACCTTGGCATCCTGAAGCTGATCGAACAAATCATCAATCCTCGGCAGCGTATACTTATTCTTGATTGTAACCTTATTCAATTGCCGGTAATCAATACACATTCTCATTCACCCATCCTTCTTCTTGACAAACAACACCGGCGCACCCCAAGGCGAAACACTGGGTCTAATGAAACCCTTCTCAAGCAAGTCTTCCAACTGTTCCTTTAACTCTTTCAATTCCGGCGGGGCCGTACGATACTGCGGAATAAAAATGGGTTGAGTGCCCGGAGCCAAATAAATGCAAAAGTCAATATCCCTATCGGGTGGCATACCCGACAGGTCTGAAGGGAAAACCACAGGAAACTGCCGAACAACGGGCACAAAATCTATAGAAGGGACCTCAGCACTAGAATCGCGAACATAAGCCAAATAGGCCAAACACCCTTTCTCGACCATACATCGAGCCTTCACATACGAGATAACATTGCGGGTAGTATGACCTGGAGTACCTCTCCACTCTAAACGAGGCATACCCGGCAAAGCCAAGGTCACAGTCTTGGTATGACAGTCCAAGATAGCGTGGTAAGGTGATAACCAGTCCATCCCCAATATAATATCGAAGTCAACCATGTCTAAAAGCAACAAATCTACACGATTCTCAAGACTCCAAATCACCACAACACAAGAACGATGGACTCGATCGACCACAATAGAATCACCCACCGGTGTAGACACATAAATAGGAACACTCAATGAATCACTAGGCACGACCAGATACGGTGCAAAATAAGATGACACATACGAATACGTAGACCCTGGATCAAATAACGCTGAAGCATCTCTATCACAAACCAGAACTGTACCTGTAATATCTGCATCTGAAGCCTCAACCTTGGGCCTGGCCTAAAGTAGGGGTTGAATTCGAATCGGTTTATCGATAAATCGAATTGATTATTTGTTATCGTTTTATCGATATCGATTTATCGGTTTATCGATTTCGATTTCGATTTTGAAATTTTCCTTATCGAGTTATCGATTTCGATTTTGTCCTCTTCAGTTATCGGTTTATCGATAAACCAATAAGATATACAAAAAAAAATTAACCTTTATTCTATAATACCCTTTCCGTTACCCTAAGTCCCTAACCCTATTATTTCATCTACCACATTTAAGGAATGATCATATTTAAAGCTCAAGGAAATGAAGTTCAAATTAATGGAAAATAGAATTAGCCGTGATGATGTATTTTTATTTTTTATACCGTTGGAGTGTTGGTGACATACATTTGATCCCTTACTTTAGTTTCGTTGCATGTGCTTGTTGACAGAATTTTTATGTTATAAACGGTATTCGTCTTATTTTAGCTTCTTTTTGTCCATATTAGTTAGGCTTGTTTATAGCGATATACTTTCCGTGGAATCCCGCAAATTTTCTTATTGGTGTAATCGATAACCGAATCGATAGGCCCCAAAAATCGATAAATCGAAATCGAAAAAATCGAAACCTTATTGAAACGATAACAATAAGCATATGTACAAATCGATAATCAATAAGTAATTATCGATAAGGGTCAAAATCGAATCGATAAATCGAATGCACACCCCTAGCCTGAAGAGCATAACATCGGGGTTGGAGCCCACCACCCTGAACCACATCTCTGGGTCGGTCTGCTACTGGCTGGCCTCCACCTTTAGCGGCCTGAGCTCCACCTCTAGTACCTCTACCTCCACCTCTAGCACCTCTACCCCCACCTCTAGCTGGCTGGGCGGGCTGTGGAACACCCGGTGCCGGAACCATAGCACGGGAACTCTGATGCTGAGAGCCACCTGGTGCGCGAGGGAAATACCTAGCAATGTGCCTTGTGTCGCCACAAGTATAACAAGCCCTCGGCTGCTGGGGCTGACAACCTTGGAAACTCTGAAGCGGTGGTGCACTGATAGGTGCTGGTGGTGCATTGAAGGACTGCTGATCAGAATACTGCATCTGAGGACCACGGCTACCTGAAGCACCGTGAGAAACCTGAAGAGCTGACTGAAAGGGCCTAGGAGGATGGCCTATACCATATGAATCTCTACCTCCAAACGAGGTACCACTGAATTTGCCTGAATGACGGGGTTTCTTGTCTGCCCCATGACCACCCCCTGTGATAATACCATCTCAATCCTCCGGGCCATATTGGCCGCCTCCTGGAAGGATATCTCACTCCCAGTCTCTCTGGCCATCTGGAAACGAATCGGCTGAATGAGTCCATCAATAAACAGTCTCACTCTCTCCCTCTCAGTGGGAAGTATAACAAGGGCATGGCGAGCCAAATCTATGAATCTGGTCTCGTACTGGGTGACAGTCATGGATCCCTGCTGAAGACGCTCGAACTGCCTCCGATAGGCCTCTCGCTGGGTAATGGGGAGAAACTTCTCTAGAAACAACACTGAAAACTGCTCCCAAGTCAAGGCTGGCGATCCGGCCGGTCTAGCTAACCAATAATCCCTCCACCAAGTCTTGGCGGATCCAGACAAGCGAAATATAGCAAAGTCGACCCCATTGGTCTCAACAATCCCCATGTTCCTGAGAACCTTGTGGCAGCTGTATAGATAATCCTAGGGATCCTCGGTAGATGCACCGCTGAAGGTAGTAGTGAAGAGCTTGGTGAACCTGTCCAATCTCCACAAAGCATCGATAGACATGGCTGCACCATCACCGGTCTGAGCTACCACACCCGGCTGTACTGCTCCAACTGGCCGAGCCGTTGGAGTCTGAATCTGAGGAGCTACCTGCTCCGGAGTGCTAGTAGCAGGAGTCTAGGCTCCTCCTCCAGCCTGAGAGACGGCTGGTGCTACAGGAAGTAAACCTGCCCTGGTGACACTCTCCATAAGGCCCACTAGACGGACCAGAGCATCTTGAAGAACTGGGGTGGCAATAAACCCCTCTGGGACCTGAGCTGGGCCCACCGGAACTGCTGGGGCTGGAACCTCGTCATCAAAATCAACCGGAGGCTCCACTACGGGTGCTGCTGCCCTAGGCTGAGCTCTGCCCCTGCCTCGGCCTCTAGCATGGCCTCGGCCTCGGCCTCGCCCTCTGCCCCTCGTGGGAGCTGTCGGGGGCTCGGACTGCTAATCGATAGATGAGGAAGCGCGTGTTCTCGCCATCTGCGAAAAAACAGAGTAGAAATTCAATTAGCTCTGAGAAACAGAACCGCACGACAAGAAAAAACAAATGTGAAGTTTCTCCTAACTCTGTAGCCTCTGGGGATAAATACAGACGTCTCCGTACCATTCCCTCAGACTCTACTAAGCTTGTCTGTGAACTGTGAGACCCATGTAACCTAGAGCTCTGATACCAACTTGTCACGATCCGGATTTCCCACCCTCAGAGTCGTATGGTGCCTACTAATGAGAGCTAGGCAAGACAATATTTAACTACTTACTTCGTTAACCAATTACTTCTTTTTAGCAATTATAAGGCGATAATCATAATAACAGCGGAATTTTAATAATTAAGCGGAAGACAACGATAAAATAACTAAAATTTCTGTCTATTACATCAACTTAAGCCTTAATCACCCAAAACCTGGTGTCACAGTGTCACAGACAATCTAAGAATGCTAAATACAAAGTCTGAAAGTAAAGACACACTGTCTCGGAAATAAAGAGGTGAAACAGGATAATAAAGGATAGAGGAGAAGTTAGGGCCTACGGACGCCTGCCGGGCTACCTCGGTGTCTCGGTGGACTGAAGGCTGGCTCCCGAGCTACTGATGTTGTCCAAAAGTTGCTCCGGTATCTGCACATAAGTGCAGAGTGTAGCATCAGCACAACCGACCCCATGTGCTGGTAAGTGCCTGGCCTAACCTCGGCGAGGTAGTGACGAGGCTAGGACCAAACTTCAGATAATCCTGTGCAGTTATATATATATACAACGGAAAGATAGACGGAAATAAACACAATAAAGCTGGGGAAGGGATCACCCTCTGGGGGTAGCAAATAATACATAACCTCAACAGAATAATAAGGAAATCAACAATTTAACTCTAACACGGATAAGGAAAATAAAGACAAATTTCACTTCCAAAACACATCTCGTTGCAGGCGTGCAACCTGATCCCATTTCTCATATCTCGTGGTAGGCGTACTACCCGCTCCCATTTCATCATAACTCGTGGTAGGCGTACCACCCGCTCCCATTTCACTATAACTTGTGGTAGGCGTACCACCCGCTCCCATTTCATCAATGACTCGTGGTAGGCGTACCACCCGCTCCCATTTCAATCAAACACAATATCACAATAAAATCCCAGCAAGGGAACAAAGCAACATAGAAATTTCCCGGCAAGGGAACAATAATATCAAATCAACCATCCCGGCAAGGGTGAACCAGCTATAACCAATCCTAGCTCAACTCCTACTCGACTCAATTAATACCAATACTCAAGCATAAATAAAGTCCACGAGAATAAACTAAATCTTTACTCAATATCAAGAGTTATCAATTAAGGCATCTGAAATGTCATTTAAGAACATAACAACTATCAATTTAAGACTCACGGTCATGATCGACACCAACGTATCGATACTCCTCACCATGCCTATACGTCGTACTCAACAAGAAGCAAATAGCAATTATGACTCAACTCCTAATCCCTCAAGCTAGGGTTAGACCGGACACATACCTCGATGACTCGAACACAACTCAAGTCTCAATTATAGCTTTACCCCTTGATTCCACCACCAATCCGCTCGAATCTAGTCACAAGTTACTTAACTACATCAATAAACGCTAAATGAATCAATTTGAATGCATAAAAACGAATTTCCCAAAGTTTTGCCCAAAAAGTCAAAAATCGCCCCCGGGCCCACGTGGTCAAAACCCGAGGTTCGAACCGAAACTCGATTACCTATTCCCCCACGAACTCAAATATATAATTTGTATTGAAATCGAACCTCAAATTGAGGTCCAGATCCTCAATTTTTTTTTAAAAAACCTAGGTTCTACCAAAAACACCCAATTTCCCCCATGAAAATCTTTGATTTTAAGTTGAAATCATATTAAAAGATGTTAATGATTGAAGGAAATGAGTAAAAACTAACATACAATCAATTTGGAAGAAGAGTTTTTCTTGGAAAATCGCCCAAAGGAGTTCGTGTTTTGAAAAGATGTTAAAAATGGTTCAAAATCGGCTAAGTATAAAAAAATGCAGGTCTCAGTTATGGGAAATGCGAACAGGGGTTCGCAATTGCGAACCCCGACCTCTGCAGATATGGGAATTGCGAAACATTGTTCGCATTTGCAAACTCTTAGGAAGTCTGGGCTTTTTTCGCATTTGCGAACAAATAGTCGCATTTGCGACTTCAAGCCATCCCAGCGTACATCGCATTTGCGAAGGGGATCCTCGCATTTGCGATCATAGAGGATTTCAGAGGGTGTCGCATTTGCGACATAGACTTCGCATTTGCGAAGGAAGCTTCCCAGGTCACCTCTCGTTTTTGCGATACCAGGCTCACATTTGCGATCTCGCATTTGCGAGACAGGCTTCGCAAATGCGAAGCCTGCAGGTCTGAAACACCAGCAAATTTTCAAAGTTAAAATTGCACCCGTGGCCTATCCAGAACTCACCCGAGCCCTCGGGGCTCCAAACCAAATATACACACAACGTCAAAAACATCCTACGGACTTATTCGTGCTATCAAATCGCTAAAATAACATCATAAACATCGAATTAAACCTCAAAATCCATAAATTCTTTCAAACTTCCCAAAAACATCAAATTTTCCAATTTAGGTCCGAATCACGTCAAACGACATCCGTTTTCAACCAGACTTTACAGAAATGACTTAAACCTTATATAAGATCTGTACCGGGCGCCGGAACCAAAATACGGGCTCGATACCATCGTGTTGTAATCAGATTTCATTTCAAATTTCCTTAAACAATTTCCGAAAACAATTTTACTTAAAAATTCATCTCTCGGACTTGGGATCTCGGAATTCGATTCCGGGCATACGCCCAAGTCCTGTATTTTCCTACGGACCCTCTAGGACCGTCAAATCACGGATCCGAGTCCGTTTACCCAAAATATTGACCATAGTCAAATTAACTCATATTATAATCAAAACTTATCATTTTTCACAAATTTTCGTATTTAAGCTTTCCGGCTACGCGCTCGGACTACGCACGCAAATTGAGGTGACTCTAAATGAGGTTTTCAAGGCCTCAGATTTAAAACAAGTGATGACTGTTTGGGTCATCACAATTACACTTGCTAGGCAAGCCAACATTAGAACAATCTACTCCTTTTAACAGTTTAAATTAGATATTAAAGAAGAACTGAGATAACTGAATAAGTTTAAAGTAACAATGCGGAAGCTGAACTAGATAAATATCTACTACACTTCTTTGAAACTGGTGTCACGAGTGCACGAACTACTAGAGTAACACACATAAGGGTCTTAAATAAATAACAAGTTGTTCGAATGAAAGTACACAGCAAAATTGACAGAGGATGAAGACTCCAGGAGCTGCGGGCGCTGAATAGTCGTACCTCAAGTCTCTGCGAATGTTTGATCCGAGCTCTCTAGTAGACGCTCCGGGACCGTCTGTAATGACCCGACTGGTCGTTTTGAGCTCTAGCTCGCCGTTCAATAGTTTGAGGCCATGAGCAGCTTCATTTCAGGTATTATGACTTGCACGTGTGGTCGGAATTGAACTTCGGGAAGTTCGGAGTTGATTTGGAAAGAAAATTCTCATTTCGAAAGCTTTAAGTTGAAAGAATTAGCTAAGATTGGAATTTTGAGTAAACGACCTCGGAAGCAGGATTTGAAGGTTCCTCCAGGTTCGTAAGATGATTTCGGACTTGGGTGTATGTCTGGGTCGGGTTTCGGATGACCCGGGAATATTTTGGCGCATATTGTGGAAGTTAGCTTTTGGAAGAAATTTCATAAGTTTGGGTTGAAGAGCATTTCAGTGTTATCGATGTCCGTTTGGGATTCCGAGTCTGGGAGTAGCTCCGTATGATAATTCTGGAGTTGGGAGCGCGATCGGAAGTGAATTCGGAGGTCTGTGGGTCAGTTTGGAGTCATTTGGCTAAAGATAGAAATTTGAAGGTTTTTGAGAAGTTTGACCGGAAATGGATTTTTTGATATCAGGGTCGGAATCCGATTCCGAAAGTTAGAGTAGGTCCGTAATGTCGAATATGATTTGTGTACAAAATTTGAAGTCAATCGGACGTGATTTGATAGGTTTAAACATCGAAAGTAGAAGTTTGAAATTTTAAAGTTCATAAAGCTTGGATTGGAGGTATTCGTGGTTTTAGCGTTGTTTGATATGATTTGAGGCCTCGAGCAAGTCCGTATTGTGTTTTGGGACTGGTTGGCATGATTGGTTGGGGTCCTGGGGGCCTCGGATGGATTCCGGGTGGTTAACGGATCGAAATTGGAATTTTGGATAGCTGAAGGGGTCTGGTTGCTGGTATAACCGCTTCTACGGAGGGTTCACCGCAGAAGCGGCCCCGCAGAAGTGAGGAATTGAACCATAGAAGCAGTTAGGCGTGGAGAGAGCTGGGACCGCAGATGCGGTCATTTGGCCGCATATGCGGGACCGCATCTGCAGTAGAGAGGTCGCAGAAGCGGAAATGAAGGGCTGGAGGATTAACCGCAGAAGTGGTGGGAGTGCCGCACCTGCGGAACCGCAGAAGTGGTCAAGAGACCGCAGGTGCGGAAATGTTGGAGGCAGTGAGGTCCTTTTAAATCGGGGGTTGGGTTCATTTCAACCCTATTTTCTTCCATTGGAGCTGATTTGGAGCAACTTTGAGGTGCCATTTTCACCACCAAGCACGAGGTAAGTAATTTATGCTAGTTTTGAGTTAAATACATGATTATATACGGATTTGGACGTGGAAATTTGTAGAAAACTTGGGGTTTGAGGGAAAACCTAGAAATTGACATTCTTGGAATTTGACCACGATTTTGGGTATGGAATTAAGAGAAAATCATATATTTGAGTTCGTCAGTTCATGGGTAAACCTTATCTTCGAAAATTTTTGGGATCCAAGCATGTGGGCCCGAGGGCGTTTTTGTTAACTTTTCGATCGGGGTTAGGGATTGTTATAAATTGGATCATAATGAGTAATTGAGTGTATATTAATGGATTTGCATAATTATTGGCTAGTTTCGGGGCGTTGTGCATCAATTTGAGTCTTAGGAAGGGCGTGGAATGCCGGTTATGGATCTTCGGAGCGAGGTGAGTCTCCTTTCTAACCTTGTAAGAGGGAATTGTCCCCATAGGTGAATTAATTGGTTATGTGCTCCTATTTGTGGGGCTACGTATGCACGAGGTGACGAGAGTCCGTGAGTAGCTACTATTATGTTATTGTCCGGGTAGTCTAGAACCCAAAAGCATGTTGTACTTGGAGTATTTGTAATGTTATTGACCGTTTGAATTGCTTAAATCCTATAGAATTGGTAAATAAATTTCTAAAAGGATTAAACTTCATTTTCTTAAATCGTTAAAAGAGAATAGGCTTTTATTTGGATAAATGTTCCCCGATAAATTCCTAATTTGTTGTTTGAGCATGTATTTCTATGTGTACCTGCGTCGCATGTATGGTTTGCGAGCAGGATGATTGTTTATTTAAATTTGACCGCGTCGCATGTATGGTTCGCGAGCGGGTAATAGATGCGTCTATGGTTCGTGTCGTTCGACCCTCGGCAGTGCACATTTTATATTTCTATTGGATCGGGTCGTACGACCTCGGCATGATTTGCGCATGCTTGTATTGTTTGCCTGAGAGTTTTAAATGTTGATATTGCCTTTTATGGCCTGATATAAATTGATAAAGATAATGAAGAGTAATCTTGGAAAAATCCCTTATTATTTGAGAAGGTGTTACTTGCTTTCCGGCTTTATGAGTTAAAATTGCTAGATAAATCCATGTTTTCCTCACATCTTCACTATATTATTATTGGACCACTAGCAAGTGTCAAAGTTGACCTCTCGTCTCTACTTCTTCGAGATTAGACGGGATACTTGCTGAGTACACATTTTTTTCCTACTCATGCTACACTTGCTGTGCATTTTTGTTGCACGGGCACATGTACTTCTAGTGGCCTACTGGGCGTAGCAGCGTGGATGATACGGGGACTAGGAGAGCTGCATTTCTCGAGGCGACCCGCAGCTAGTATAGTCACTTTCAGCGTATAGTATCTACTTTCTGTCCATTGTATTCCGGATGGTTGTTGTATTGTATTGCTTCCTAGAAATAGCTCATGCACTTGTAACACCGGGTTCTGGGATGATTTTTGATTTATTCAATATTAAGTTTGTTAAAGACTCCATGATTAGTTCTGTAAATTTCATTATTTATTATTTAAATGTATAAGGAAAATAATTTCAACAAACACTAAAAATTGGGATTTAATTAAGTATTTTTAGTTGGCTTGCCTGACAGCGGTGTCCGGCGCCACCACGACCCTTAGTGGATTTTGGGTCGTGACAACATGGTATGAGAGCACTAGGTTTTCTTAGGTCTCACGAGTCATGAGCAAGTCTAGTAGAGTCTCGCGGATCGGTATATAGACGTCTGTACTTATCTTCGGGAGGCTACAGGGCTGTTAGGAGTATTTCCCTTCTTGATTCCTTGGGTCTTATGCCCTTGTTTCCTTCCTACTCAATCTTACCCGACGCGAACCGCTGATTATAAATCGAGTATTGAAGGACTGTAATGGTACTACGAATGTGGTGCGGGGTGTTTCTCCCTGCGGGGCTGTTTGAGCTATTATCGTCGCCTTATGGAATGATATTCTGTCGTTTCAGCTCGGTAGCGGTACTTCTGAGAGCTTTGAGGCTAGGCAGAAGTTGCCTTGATGCTTATGAACGATTGTTCCGCAGTATTGTTATGATGGTAGGATGTTTGCCTATGTGTCGCGGCAGTGAATGACTTGAAGGGAGGTTTACTCAGTGCATGATTCAGAGATTCGGTATTTTACTTCCGGTGGGGCGAAAAGGCAATCGGACTAAGAAGGTGCAGATTGGGGTCGATGGAGTAACGAGACTTGATATTTGCGAGCATGGTGGAGTTTTCTTCTATGATGAGGTGTCGTTGTCCCTAATGAATGTACTAAGTTTGCCGGTGTTATGATCTTCTACAATTCGCTTTTAAAGTAGGATATTGTGAGACAATATTGAAGAAGCGGCTGTCAGAGATCGCGAGGTGCGGTGATTCAGGATGGAATCGGTGTTTCTAATGTCAACGGCGGGAAAGATGATCCTCGGAAAAGTGTAAAGTTAATAGCGGTCTGTTGGTTCAGGTGCTATCGAGATGGATTTTGATCTAAGGCATCAGCGGAGCAGCAAAGAATGAGGAAGGACATATGGGAAGTGTCGAGCGGCGGTTAAAACTTATAGAAGTCCAGGTATAAGAAGCGAAGGTCGAGTAGTCGGCTAAAGGGGTGAGTTTCGCCAAAGTGGGAGAGTGGCGGAGTTGCATATGGGCTTGTGGTAGGATGACCACACACCTTAAGCAGAGTTTGGAGTGACTTGGGAATTTTAATGATTGGTAATTGGGGCCTACGGATTAATTTGAAGCATGGACTATTATGCGGCAAGAGATTTGATATAACGGAAAGGAGCTGCTTGAGATGAAGAAGGTACAACCTAACTTTGAATTGGAAGGATGTTGTGCACCTTCAATTGGTGTACACGAGGAGTGAATGGACTTGTACCACAAAGAAATCGGTCGTGCGAATGTGGCTGATGATTCATATTATAAAAAGAGGTTTTACATAAAGATTCCGAGAATTTTGGCGGTTGATTGCGCAAGGTTATGTCAATAAGAGATAAAGAATCCTGGTGAATTCCAGAGTTGTGTAATAAGTGGCTTCAAGCTAAGTGGAAGAGTCCCACCGCCTATGATTGGGTTGCATGGTTAACTACCTGCCGGGTTTCTGGTTATTAGTATATTGATAGGTTATCTCAGCTACAAGAAAGGAACATAAGTGGTAATTTGAGAAAAGGAATTGTTAAAGGTGTGCTATGAATGGCCTTATTGACTCATGTTCAGACTTGGGGAAGTATTCAGGATTTATGCCTTGTATGGATGCGGGTTTGAAGGGAAGTGATTCTGCCGGGTGCTTCGTCGAGAGAGTATTCATGTGCTAGAAGATTCATAGAGTTGATCATATTCGGGGTCAAGTCAGGGCGGGTGGCTCTCAACAACAGTCCTAGTGGATTCAAAGGGGTGAAGTGTGGTGCTTAATGATTTCGAGCCTATAGGTACGATTAAGAATCAAGCTTTGTAGCAGCTTACGAGAAAATGCCCATAATGTTTTATGATGTTTTGACTTGCAGTGTAGCATTTGGGAGGTGTGAAATGGTTCGTGGGATTTGAGACAGCCTGGTCTCGTGATTCATGGTCACTCGGGATGAGTGCGGATGGAGTGTGTTACGTGTTGAATGGAGTTATTATTATTTCTAAGGCAATCTAGGATAAATTGGAAGAAGATAGATTGGTTAGCCATAGTTGAATTGGCATATTGGTGGTAGTGATCAGTTCCTTCAGCGTGATCAAGTTATGCGAGTGAATTGTGACGGTACGTGTGAGGCTTGTCGGCCTTTGTAATTGATGTTATTCAGAAGTATTCTAGTGTTATGGCATGTTATGTGTAGGCGGATCCTGGAGGGTGCTATGGTGGCTTAGACCACTACTTAGAGATTTGCACATTCTACGGTTATGAGAATTCACCTGTGTGTTGCTATGGTTCTCCTGAAGTGAGTCAAGTGAAAAGTTCTTATATGATGAAGTGTTGATCTATTAGTGGTTCCGGAGTTATGATGAAAATCGTGTTCTATCGTATATTGGTATGTTGGGGTGCAGTGAGTGGTATAGAATTTGAAGTAAGGACCAAGGTTGCAGTTCAGTGTTAACAAGGATGTCTCGGATGAGCAGGAAAGTAGTTTCGAGGTTTAAAGTAAGTTGGTATTGCCTTCGGCATCACCTGAGATCGGTGTTTTGTAAAAAGGACCTTGCATCCTGGTTAAGGATTCTGGATCGCTTTTTAGCGTTAGTGCGGCCGGTAGAATGGATGTACAGACCTGTTATCTGTTACAGAAGGTTGTGGGAGCGTGCCCCACGGGAAGGTTGTATAAGTGTGGCATGTAGTCACTTGATTGGTTGAAGAGTTAAACCAAGTATGAAGATTGTGGTGACATCGTTGATTTGGGAATTGATGCCTGGAGGGCACTTGATTTATTAAGTTGTGGACTGTGGATGATTACTCCGGTTATGATGGTTGTCCTTATGTGTTATGAGAAAAGTGGAGTTATTATGGACCTTTGAAAGGTTATTAGCCTAGTTCAATGCGATCGGAATCAGCCTGAGGTCTGCGGATGGATTTAAATGTGAATGTGGGCTCTATATTAGGCCAGATGTGTTCATTTCAGTAATGCGCTCCTTATGGAAGAGCAGTCAGGGTGTTATTTCGTCGTCAGTTATTTCACGTAATGTTATATTGCGTCGTGTGAGTTGTGAGACGGCTTGGTGAATTGCTTATGTGTTGAGATTACGCGTAGAGATGATGTTATACGAGCAAAATGGCTCTTGAGATTCAGATCGTATATCGCACCTCAGTTGTGCTTGAGTTTGTAGCTTATAGCGCTATATGTCTCCCCAGGGAATGGTATTACGCACCTAGCGTGCTTGTGACCGATATTCGGTATCTTGATGTAATGAGCACTTTCGCTCAATGTATATCTCCTTACGTGAGTTCTATGTGTGGATCGGGTGGCACGCCACCATGGGTATATTGTTTGGTATCGGGTTGCACACCGCAACAGTGTGATGTTGAGTACAGTTCCCTATATCTGTTTTTATGTGTTTCGTTTCCTATTTTTCGGAGGAAAGCTCGTATTAGCTGTGAGCCCAAGTCGCATGTATAATTTGCAAGCACGGTGTCTGTTCAGTATGTTGCCCGCGTCGCATGTATGATTCGCGAGCGGGGTAATTGGATTTCCTTTTTCAGAGTTCGTTTTTCTTTCGTACCGCATTCGGATTGGTAGCCTACTGGCATATTGTGGCATCATATGAGACTTTTGATCATGTCCGGGGTGGCTTCTTGCCTGAGCAGTTCGTACTGGGTGAGACGAGATTATTGGATTTAGGATCAGCGCAATCTGATTATATGAAGTATATTAAGGAGCAAAGACCAATATTCGGTTCAGAATGAGGCGATGGTTATTGTCAGGAGTATAGACCCAATGATTGTCGATTCAGTAGTTGGTTATAAATTTCTACACATCTCTTCCGTCGTGGTGGTATTGTAAGAGTTAGAGCAGGACTTATATATAGAACATGAGGTGCATTGAGGGCATCAGAATTGGGGAATTTCGACTAGTTTGATCAGAGAATGTTATTGTGGTCTTTGAGTAAAGTGGTGCAAAGTGTGAGTTCAGCTAAGGTATGCAGTCATGTTTTGGTGCTGCGTGTAGTTATTGATACATTGAGCGTATGTTGGAAACAGGCCTGACAGAAAATTCCAGATGATGAAATTGGGCTCTGAGGTTTATTTGCTTAAGTGAAAAAAAAGAGATGTCTTCAGATTCATCGAGCTAGGGTGCTCATTTGAGTTGTGGTAGCATGGGTAGGTGCTCGAGGTGTTAAAAAGTGGATTCGGACAACCCCAGCACAGTTCTTAGCACGTTCGAGGACGAACGTATGTTTAAGTGGGAGAGAATGTAATGACCCGACGGGTCGTTTTGAGCTCTAGCGCGCCGTTCAGCAATTTGAGGCCATGAGCAGCTTCATTTCAGGTGTTATGACTTGCACGTGTGGTCGGAATTGAACTTCGAGAAGTTCGGAGTTGATTTGGAAAGAAAATTCTCATTTCGAAAGCTTTAAGTTGAAAGAATTAGCTAAGATCGTAATTTTGAGTAAACAACCTCGGAAGCAGGATTTGAAGGTTCCTGCAGGTTCGTATGATGATTTCGGACTTGGGCGTATGTCCGGGTCGGGTTTTGGATGACCCGGGAACGTTTTGGCGCATATTGTGGAAGTTAGCATTTTGGAAGAAATTTCATAAGTTTGGGTTGAAGAGCATTTCAGTGTTATCGATGTCCGTTTGGGATTCCGAGTCTGGGAGTAGCTCCGTATGATGATTCTGGAGTTGGGAGCACGATCGGAAGTGAATTCGGAGGTATGTGGGTCAGTTTGGAGTCATTTGGCTAAAGATAGAAATTTGAAGGTTTTTTAGAAGGTTGACCGAAAATAGACTTTTTGATATCGGGGTCGGAATCTGATTCCGAAAGTTGGAGTAGGTCCGTAATGTCGAATATGATTTGTGTGCAAAATTTGAAGTCAATCAGACGTGATTTGATAGGTTTAAACATCGAAAGTAGAAGTTTGAAATTCTAAAGTTCATAAAGCTTGGATTGGAGGTCGATTCGTGGTTTTAGCGTTGTTTGATATGATTTGAGGCCTCGAGCAAGTCCGTACTGTGTTTTGGGACTGGTTGGCATGATTGGTTGGGGTCCCGGGGGCCTCGGATGGATTCCGGCTGGTTAATGGATCGAAATTGGAATTTTGGATAGCTGAAGGGGTCTGGTTGATGCTATAACCGCTTCTGCGGAGGGTTCACTGCAGAAGCGGCCCCGCAGAAGCGAGGAATTGAACCGCAGAAGCAGTTAGGCGTGGAGAGTGCTGGGACCGCAGATGCGGTCATTTGGCCGCAGATGCGGGACCGCATTTGCGGTAGAGAGGTCGCAGAAGCGGAAATGAAGGGCTGGAGGATTAACCACAGAAGCGGTGGGAGTGCCGCACCTGCGGAACCGCAAAAGCGGTCAAGAGACCGCAGGTGCGGAAATGCTGGAGGCAGTGAGGTCCTTTTAAATCGGGGGTTGGGTTCATTTCAACCCCATTTTCTTCCATTGGAGCCGATTTGGAGCAACTTTGAGGTGCTATTTTCACCACCAAGCACGAGGTAAGTAATTTATGCTAGTTTTGAGTTAAATGCATGATTATATACGGATTTGGACATGGAAATTTGTAAAAAAACTTGGGGTTTGAGGGAAAACCTAGAAATTGACATTCTTGGAATTTGACCATGATTTTGGGTATGGAATTAAGAGAAAATCATATATTTGAGTTCGTGAGTTCATGGGTAAACCTTATCTTCGATAATTTTCGGGATCCGGGCACGTGGGCCCGAGGGCATTTTTGTTAACTTTTCGATCGGGGTTAGGGATTGTTATAAATTGGATCATAATGAGTAATTGAGCGTATATTAATGGATTTGCATAATTATTGGCTAGTTTCGGAGCGTTGTGCATCAATTTGAGTCTTCGGAAGGACGTGGAATACCGGTTATGGATCTTCGGAGCGAGGTGAGTCTCCTTTCTAACCTTGTAAGAGGGAATTGTCCCCATAGGTGAATTAATTGGTTATGTGCTCCTATTTGTGGGGGCTACGTATGCACGAGGTGACGGGAGTCCGTGCGTAACTACTATTATGTTATTGTCCGGGTAGTCTAGGACCCAAAAGCATGTTGTACTTGGAGTATTTGTAATGTTATTGACCATTTGAATTGCTTAAATCCTATAGAATTGGTAAATGAATTTCTAAAAGGATTAAATTTCATTTTCTTAAATCGTTAAAAGAGAATTGGCTTTTATTTGGATAAATGTTCCCCGGTAAATTCTTAATTTGCTGTTTGAGCATGTATTTCTATGTGTACCTGCGTCGCATGTAAGGTTCGCGAGCAGGATGATTGTTTATTTAAATTTGACCGCGTCGCATGTATGGTTTGCGAGCGGGGTAATAGATGCATCTATTGTTCGTGTCGTTCGACCCTCGGCAGTGCATATTTTATATTTCTGTTGGATCGGATCGTACGACCTCGGCATAATTTGCGCATGCTTGTATTGTTTGCCTGAGAGTTTTAAATATTGATATTGCCTTTTATGGCCCGATATAAATTGATAAAGATAATGAAGAGTAAATCTTGGAAAAATCCCTTATTATTTGAGAAGGTGTTACTTGCTTTCCGGCTTTATGAGTTAAAATTGCTAGATAAATCCATGTTTTCCTCACATCTTCACTATATTATTATTGGACCACTAGCAAGTGTCAAAGTCGACATCTCGTCTCTACTTCTTCGAGATTAGACGGGATACTTGCTGAGTACACGTTGTTTTCGTACTCACGCTACACTTGCTGTGCATTTTTGTTGCACGTGCACATGTACTTCTAGTGGCCTACTGGGCGTAGCAGCGTGGATGATACGGGGACTAGGTGAGCTGCATTTCTCGAGGCGACCCGCATCTACTTTCTGTCCATTGTATTCCGGACGGTTGTTGTATTGTATTGCTTCCTAGAAATAGCTCATGCACTTGTGACACCGGGTTCTGGGATAATTTTTGGATTATTCAATATTAAGTTTGTTAAAGACTCCATGAAGTTCTATAAATTTCATTATTTATTATTTAAATGTATAAGGAAAATTATTTCAACAAACACTAAAAATTGGGATCTAATTAAGTATTTTTAGTTGGCTTGCCTGACAGCGGTGTCCGGCGCGGCGGCGCCACCACGACCCTTAGTAGATTTTGGATCGTGACACCGTCTCCAAAATACGCACAATGTTCAGTGTGCAGTATCAATACAACCAACCCCATATACTGGTAAGTGCCGAGCCTAACCTCGACGAAGTAGTGATGAGGCTAAAACGGGTCACCTACGCTAAAACTTGTATGCAGTCTAATATAATGACAGAATAATCAAAATACAGTACATAATTAAATAGCAAACATGAATTAATAACAACAACCTCGAAAATAAACCTGTCTTGTCCAAAATTACCAATCTCTACCAGTTCAAATAAGGATTATCACACCTCCTTTTCTTACTACTACACCCCGTGAAGGGATATCATAATAAAGGGAGTTATTTCCAACTTGAAGTGACAATCGAAACAGGATTCTTTTATTAAAAATTTAGAGTCGCCACTTGGGAGATTTATGGTGTCCCAAGTCACCGGTTGAATCCCGAATCGAGGAAAAGAATGACTCTGTTTAACAGTCCACGAACCAGAAATCCGAGTAAGGAATTCTGTTAACCCGGGAGAAGGTGTTAGGCATTCCCGAGTTCCGTGGTTCTAGCACGGTCGCTCAACTGTCATATTCGTCTTGATTATCTGATTTTAAACAATTATGAGCCTATGTGCAAATTTTAACTTTAAATGCTTTTAGTCATTTTTAGGAATATTGCAACGCTGTTAAAACACGTCTTGAACCACGTCACATAAATGCACCCGCAGTCTTCGACATATTTTAACATTGTTGAGATTTGGGTTTGGGTCACATAAATGTGCACCCGAATTTTAGAAATTAGGCATCACAATTACGTCAGGGGAACCGTACCCGTAGCTATGACAATTATTCAATTAATCGCGCCCACATTCAACCAGTGAGTAAAAGGGGCCACTGATTCCAAATGAAATTTAAGCAGTTCATTTTTATAATATCGCTATCTCGAAACCAAAACAATTATTAGCACTAAAAGCCATCACATAATAATGCCTGAGTCGATTTTACCTAAAACAATTACCATAACAGAATAGATTCTTTCTAATCGCTAATCACAACGGAATATAGTACTACTGATAGCGTCGTCCTAATTTGTTGGCAGCAACAAAGCTTTTAGTGTAAAAAAAAAAAAGTAACAAGGTGAGGATTAATTGTATTAGGGAATGTCACCTTCCACCCCTGCCAACGATACTCCAATTTATTAGTTATTCAAATACTATCCAAATGCTCTCATGACCCATAGAGATCTATACATTATTCAAGCTCTCATCTTAATGCATATCACATCATTAATAATAATGTGATATTAAACACCCACTACAGTAGCCAGGTAGAGATTTATACATTATTCAAACGATCCAAACATTAAACGCCCAAACAACTCTAGCGAATAAGAATTACAACAGAATTCAAACCAAGAAGAATTGAGAAACAATAGATAAGTATCATGCTGTTCATATCACATTGGAAGTTAACTCAGAAATAACGTAGGAGTTATAAGAATTGAACCTGGGATTGCTCCTTTTGAAGGAGTAAAATAAAAAATTACAGAGGTATGCTCGGACTAACTGTGTGCAAGACCCGACGATGAAATTTGATCGGAAAAAAACAGCTACCCAAATCAGGGACAATAACCACGAGCTCCGACCTCGACTGACAGCCCTACTCGAACAGCAACTCCAACATTTTGAGAAACCAAAACCAAAAGAATAGATACGGCACAGGCGACTTGAAGAAGAAGTGGCACGATGGGTGCTGTGCGGCTGGTTTAGCTCTTATTTTTTTTCTGTTTTCAGCTCCTCTTTTGTTGTTTAGAAATTTTTGTTCGTTCCCATAGGGATTTATTTTAACTTAGCTCTTCATTGAAGAAGACTGTTTTGCAGCGCAGCTTTTTTTTTTNGCGTCTCCTATGAATGAACTCTTAATTCCTGAAAGACCTAGACTAGGAAGTGTGTCTCCTAGGGGTGAAACCATCAGTGACTCAAACTCATATGATCCAATCTAGGAAGTGCATCTCCTAAGGGTAAAATCTCAATTTAGGAAGTGCGTCTCCTACAACAAAATATAACTTGAAAACCCAGACTAGGAAGTGTTTCTCCTAGGGGTGATGTGTGATCTTTTCAATTGCCTTTGCATAAGCAGAATTGGGGCATTACACCTAAAAATTTCAAGCTTCCTAGCTTTGGTATGAACATAGCTTCCGTCCCTGTTTCAGACAAAGCAAACTTGTGAGTTTAAACATGGAGGTTGGTTTGTGGCCTTGACTTTGAGGGCGATTGCTCCTTCACTTCCCCTGATAACTGATTTCCACTCGAAGACCTTGCCTGTTTATTGACTAACCGCTTTCTCTGTCATCCGTATCACTGAAAATACCTTTTCTCCGTTCAGACCCAATATCCTCTATTTGTTGCATTGCTCATGAACTGGCATCTACCCAACCTTTGTGTCTCACATGAATCCCAAAGCGCGTCCATTGACCCTACTCCATTTTTATGTTGTTCTTTCTTGACTTAAACCACTGGCCTTGGCCTTGAGGTTTGTTGCTCTTTCACTTGCCATGATAACTGATTTCCATTCGAAGACCTTACTTGTTCATTGACTAACCACTTCCTTTGTCAACCTCATCACAGAGAATTGCTTTGATCCGTTCACCCAACATCCTCTATCTGTTGCATTGTTCATGAATTGATATATACCAAAACCTTGTATTTCACACGAATCCCAAAGCATGTCAATTGCCGCCCACTCAATGTGTATGCTGTTCTTTCTTGACTTATGATGCTTTGATGTGTTAACCAGATCCCGTTTTGTACAATTGGAAAGATGGTGGCAAACTTTAAAGTCATTTCTCACTTGTTCTGACCAAACAGACTCAGGAAGAGGAAGTAAACAAGACAAAAGGAACAGAGTAGAGGACAATGGAAAGAGATGATTCCTAACAAGAAAACTACAAAGTAGAAGCCTACCGGATGTGGATACCAACTCTAACGACCATGACATGCACCTGCGGCCTATTCTGTCAAGCAAATCTGATGTTCAGCTCTTGTCGTACCCTTAAATCGTGAAACTGGGCTTCAATGCTCCGCTTATCCAATTTGAATCACAATCCTTATTCGACTTGTAGTGCCCGAAGGGTTTTCACCATCAAGCCTCTCTCATTTTGTTCTTTCTCTCAACTTACAGTCGCCTCAAGGTGCCCGTGAGGGTTTTCACCAATAAGACTCTCTCATTTTTATTTATCTCAGCTTTCATCGCCTTGCGGTACCCGTGAGGGTTTTCATCGATAAGACTCTCTCATTTTTCCTTTTTTCCTGTTTGAACCAGAGTATTGTCCCTCATATGAATCACCTCTACTTACTCGACTTGGCATTTCTCGAAGACTGATCAGAAGGTCTTTCTTTGGACCGTAATGCCGGCTTTTGGACAGGGTTAGAAAGAAAGGGTATCAAAGGCTCAAAACAATTCAAATGGGTTCAAAATTACAACTTTCGGAATCAGATTTCCCACAACAACCACAACTTCTGCCCCAGTTTCTTCCTTGGGGACTTTGGACTTTTATTTCGGTGTGACTGAACCTCAGAGAGAGGCTGCCTACGTACCCTTTCGGGATCAAGTCAAACGTAGTTCAGATCATAGAAATTACTTTGTTGTTGTGATTTTTCTTTTCTTTTTCTTCCTCTTTCTCTTCTTTTCTTTTCTTTCTTCCTTTTCTCTTTTTGTTGTTTTGTTGTTTTGTTGTTTTTTTTTTCTTTTTCTCTTTCTTCTCTTTTTCTTCTTTTTCTTTTCTTCTTCCTTTTTTTTCTTCTCTCTCTTTTCATTCTTTTTTCTTTTCTCTTTTTCCTTTATTTATCTTTCACGCTTGTATTTCTGATCTTTGATGCTGATTCCGAAAGAGGGGTATGAAAGAAAATAAATAAGGCTCAAAGGGGTAACGAAGGATAAAGTGTTTAGATAGCAGAACAAAATGCCTTCGTCATTCCAATCTCCAAAACATGCCAAGTACAAACAACACAATTAAACAAACCCAGGAAAACATTTGTAACATCTTTTGATTGTACGACTTGATAACCATATCCACACATTCGCCTTCTACATCTGTTGAATACAAAGCATCATTGGACAACACTCTCACTCTCCTTACCACGAACGGCCCCTGTCAATTTGGCAAACTTGGCTTTAGCTTCGACGCGATGCGGTATGATCCATTTCAATAGGGTTTCTTTATGTTCTATCTGCCCCAGTTTCACACAATTCGGGCTCGAAATGATCTCAAAGTGTCCAAACCTGTTCTTATTTCCCTCAAGTGCCCCTGTCATCTTCAAAATTGTTTCAATGCTTCATGACTAACTTTTGAGCCCAGGCCGATAATTACGCATGCATGTCATGTCACTAGAGCCAAAAGGAAAAGAACTGTGGAAAGAAAAGTGAACTAAGCAAAAGAAAATGACTAGAAATAACAAAAAACAGGAAATTGTATTAGACAGGAAAGAGCTACTACGACTAAACAAACCAAGCACAATGAAAGGATATAAGGGTTTGAGTCACAAGACAATATCCGGATTACAACCCTGAAATAACCCGGACAACAGAAATGACAACAAAATAAACCCCCAAAACTCCACTCCGGCTGACCAAGAAGTGGAGCGTCTTCCCAATTACCAAGCACGGCATCTTAGCCATTGAGTTTCGCATCAATACTTCCAAGACCATTATCAACTTTAATCAACAAGTTCCCAAGAGGATTCGCATGCTCCCTGTCACTCTCATTGACCACAACTACCCCTTCTTGAATCATTCTTTCTATTTCCCTTTTCAAAGAGCGACAATCTTCAATGCTATGCCCCCGGACTTTAGAGTGGTACATGCATCGAACAGCATATGGGTCTAAAAAATTGCTTTTGGGCACCCGTATCAACCAACTCAGTTCTGTTGTTGTCTGCCATTGCCTTTTGACTTTATGTTGTAGAGAAGAGTTACCACTTCAAAAACCACAAACCAACCACCCTTCTGATATGAGTATAACAAAATGAAGCCATCACGTTAGCGTTAGGGCATTTAACAGCTAAAAATATCACATTTAATGCAATGCACCTAGCCACAGTTATCGGTTCTAAAATGACTTCGAGGGTACGAAGGTCAGTTGGCATCATCCCAATTTGTTCATTTCAACCTCTCTTTTCTTTGCTTTTCTAACACTTGCTTGCACATTTTTCCTTCCTCTTTTTCCTTCTAATTATCACTTTTTCTTTTCCTCTCATTTCTCACATCACATGATTTCACCTCTTTTTCTTTTCCTTTTTTTTTTATGTTTTCCTTTTTTCCTTTTTCTTTTAATATAATAAAAAAATGATCCGATCGAACCCTATGTAGGTTGCCTACGTATCATGACCCCGCATGAATCAGATCTTTGCGTAGTTATGAAAGATCGAGAATAGAGTAAACAAACTGACATTTTTTTTTTAAGAAAAGAAGGAAATCTAAAGAATAAACCACAGAAACATATTTTGAATTTTCATTTGATATCCTGACGCAATATTTCGAAACAAGCAACAAAATGTTTTGGATTTCAACTTTGATTGCCCTCAAGAAGAAATTCTAATGATAAACAAAAGATAAAGTATTTTTTTTTAAGTACAATATCCTAAAGTTCTAATGAAAATAAAAAAGAATTGTTTTTTCATTTTTCACTAATTTCCCAAAGAAACACCTCAAAAGAAAATCTTTTTGGATTTTGGAATTAACACCTTAAAGAAAGCTTTTAAAGAAGTACTAAAAGAAAATTCTCTTTCATTTTTTTTTTTTGAATTTTGGTCCTAATATACTAAAGGAAACATAAAAATAATTTATTTTAAGTCCTAGATATTAATTGCCTAAAGGAAGAACAACCTCAAATTTTTTCATTTCTAGAACTAGTATTCTAAAGAAAACTCATAACGGAAATATAAAATGCAACATCTCCCTTTTTTGGATTTTTGAATTACACTACACCTTGTCAAATATAAAATAAAAAGTACAATGACAAAAACTTGACATCTCTGTACAAAACTTAGAAAGTAAAAGACGATATAAAAAAAATACCCAAAAATAACTAAAAATAAAAATAAGAGTAAATCTCCTTAAGCAACTCCTGAATGCAGCGGTCCTGGGGTATCTGTCCTGCTCAAACTCCGGTTAGTAAATTCACACCTGTATGAGAAAACTTAAACCAACACTATGTGAGGCAATAACATTCCCTATTAGACACATGCAAGACATGGTTGCGATTATTTTTGCAAAATGACTTATTTTGCCAAAAGGTGGCTAGAAGTGCAAAATTTGGCTAAGACCCCGCAAAGCCAAGAACCTAAGATTACTAAGAAGACCGGACCGGGTTGCCTACGTATCACGCCCCGAAATACGAGAATCAGGTATGCGTAGTTCGAGCAGATTGGATACAGGCGAGGAATAAAACTAACAACTAATTCAGAGAAAACATATTTTTTTTTCCTTGAAAATGATGAAACATGCAAACTCTTTTTGGATTTTCTTTTTCCTTCTTTTTTTTTTTTGGATTTTTGACTTTTTGTAAAATGATAAAAATGCAAAATCTTTTGGATTTTTCATGTTTTTTTCTCCTTTTTTGGTCTTTTTCTTAATAAAAAAAATGTAACAAAACAAAACTGGGCCCTACTTGCTTTATTTTCACACCTCACCCTCTTTTTTTTTCTCTTTTTCTTTTTCTCTTTTTTTTTCTTTTTTTTCATTTGCCCTCAACTTTTATTGGTCCGCCAAATGACCCTTTTCCCCTTGAATAAATGCAACATGTAGCACATAGGATGCATCAAGATGGTCTGTTATTTTGGGTATACCTGTCCTAGACGGACCCAACCCCTGTGTTGAGTCCCCTAAGTCATATGCACGTGATGCAAATAAGCGCTCCTACTAGGGATCCGGCATGAAGTCAAGTTATTCTAGGTTCAAATCCTGGGTATGGGTTCTAGACTGTGTACCCGAGCGGACAACTCGAGTCGAGGAGGGGGCTACGTACCGGGACCCGCGAGATCGTCCGGCTTAGTAACTTGTCCGGCCTCTTTCTTATTTCAAGGTATGACACTAACAGAATAGGGAGTCTCAACCAGTAAGCACATCCCCGGAGGTGAGAAGAGAAGGGTTTCGGCACAGTTTATATACAGTTCAGATAATATCAAAGCGGTAAAGCATTTAGCACATTTAGCAGGAAACATGTAGGAAAATCAAATAAAGCCAAACATAACAATTATTCTCATCTCGAATTCTTAAACCCTGAACCGAAGTTATGGGTTTGTGTCCCCAGCAGAGTCGCCAGAGCTGTCACACCTCCTTTTCTTACTACTACACCCCGTGAAAGGATATAATAATAAAGGGAGTTATTTCCAACTTGAAGTGACAATCGAAACGGGATTCTTTTATTAAAAATTCAGAGTCTCCACTTGGGAGATTTATGGTGTCCCAAGTCACCGGTTGAATCCCAAATCGCGGAAAAGAATGACTTTGTTTAACAGTCCGCGAACCAGAAATCCGAGTAAGGAATTCTGTTAACCCGGGAGAAGGTGTTAGGCATTCCCGAGTTCCGTGGTTCTAGCACGGTCGCTCAACTGTCATATTCGGCTTGATTATCTGATTTTAAACAATTATGAGCCTATGTGCAAATTTTAACTTTAAATGCTTTTAGTCATTTTTAGGAATATTGCAATGCTGTTAAAACACGTCTTGAACCACGTCACATAAATACACCCGCAGTCTTCGACATATTTTAACATTGTTGAGATTTGGGTTTGGGTCACATAAATGTGCACCCGGATTTTAGAAATTAGGCATCACAATTACGTCAGAGGAATCGTACCCGTAGCTATGACAATTATTCAATTAATCACGCCCACATTCAACCAGTGATTGCAAATGAAATTTAAGCTGTTCATTTTTATAATATCGCTATCTCGAAACCAAAATAATTATTAGCACTAAAAACCATCACATAATAATGCCTGAGTCGATTTTACCTAAAACAATTACCATAACAGAATAGATTCTTTCTAATCGCTAATCACAACGGAATATAGTACTACTGATAGCGTCGTCCCAATTTGTTGGCAGACAACAAAACTTTTGTGTAAAAAAAAAAAAAAGTAACAAGGTGAGGATTAATTGTATTAGGGAATGCCACCTTCCACCCCTGCCAACTACACTCCAATTTATTAGTTATTCAAATACTATCCAAATGCTCTCATGACCCATAGAGATCTATACATTATTCAAGCTCTCATCTTACTGCATATCACATCATTAATAATAATGTGATATTAAACACCCACTACAGTAGCCAGGTAGAGATTTATACATTATTCAAACGATCCAAACATTAAACGCCCAAACAACTCTAGCGAATAAGAATTACAACAGAATTCAAACCAAGAAGAATTGAGAAACAATAGATAAGTATCATGCTGTTCATATCACATTGGAAGTTAACTCAGAAATAACGTAGGAGTTATAAGAATTGAACCTGGGATTGCTCCTTTTGAAGGAGTAAAATAAAAAATTACAGAGGTATGCTCGGACTAACTGTGTGCAAGACCCGACGATGAAATTTGATCGGAAAAAAACAGCTACCCAAATCAGGGACAATAACCACGAGCTCCGACCTCGACTGACAGCCCTACTCGAACAGCAACTCCAACATTTTGAGAAACCAAAACCAAAAGAATAGATACGGCACAGGCGACTTGAAGAAGAAGTGGCACAATGGGTGTTGTGCGGCTGGTTTAGCTCTTATTTTTTTCTGTTTTCAGCTCCTCTTTTGTTGTTTAGAAATTTTTGTTCGTTCCCATAGGGATTTATTTTAACTTAGCTCTTCATTGAAGAAGACTGTTTTGCAGCGCAGCTTTTTTTTTTTTTGCTCCGTCCCCCCTTTTGGCTAATTAGCCTTAGCTTTTATAAGTGTAGGGTCTAGGGTTATATTTTGTGTATTTTGCCAATTAGTCCCTAGGTCTTTTGTGTATTAAGTCCTTAAAGTGTCTTTTATTTGTTTTTGTTCCAAAGAAGAGTCTAGAAGGATCCCTAGGCTTAATGGACTAATCCGAATTGGGCCAAGAAACGGGCTCTAAAACTCTTAAAATTGTAATTCAACACCTTAATTGACTCCTTTTAAAATAAGATAAAAATACTACACAATGCCAAAGCTAATCCTAATTAATTAAACCAAACATGAAACTATTTTTGTGTTTTCGAAATTATATAGAGATAAAAACAAGGTACTATTTTTGTATTTTTTTTTAAAAAAAATTATGAAAAAAATATATAAACTACAATATTTTTGTAATTTTTCATTTTTGTGACGAAAATAAAGTAAAGAAGTCAAAAAAATAGTTAAAAAGCTATATTAGGCCCAAATTAAATATTCACATGTTAAAATATAAAAAATCTTGGGGAGGGTCAAAAATACCATGTCTACAAGGATACCAGAAAACAACGCAACTCAAGAAAATGAAACATATAGGTTATTGCGGCGCGCAATCCGATCCCACCAGACATCACATAATCCTTTCTTATTCCATCGACACAATATCAATAACAGTAAATAATACAAAATTCGAGAGTTCCTAATTCCCTCAAGGTCAGACACTACACTTACCTCACTCTAAAGGCCGCTCAAAGCTCAAACACAACATTGCCTTTCAAACACGCCTCCGAACCAACAATATCTAGCGAATTACCAACCAAACGTTTTAAAATTAGCCTTAGGAATCACCCACGATCGATAAAAATTCAATATAGGCCATTATTGAAAAAGTCAACACCCGGATCCGCTTGGTCCAAATCCGAAATTAGGACCAAAACTCGATTACCCATTCACGCCCAAGCCCGGATATACAATTAGTTTTGGAGTCCGACCTCAATTTGAGGTCTAAATTCCCAAATTTCAAAATTCCTAGTTTCTACCCAAAACCCCCAATTCCACCATGAAAATCTTAGATTCTAGGTTGAAATCTTGTAAAATAAAGTGAAAGATTGAAAGGAACTAGTTAAGAATCACTTATCCACGATTTGGGGAAGAAATGGTCTTTGAAAAATCGCTTATAGGGTTTCTTGTTTTGAAAATTTTGAGAAATGAGTAAAAATCCCGTCTAAGTTAGATTTTACACAGCTGCAGATGTCGCATTTGCGACCTGAACTTCGCAATTGTGAAGCTCACAAATGCGAGAAAACCATCGCATTTGCGAGGTCTCTTACAATTGCGAGCTGAGCTGATCGCAAATGCGAATGCTGCCTTCCCCTATCCCCATCGCAAATGCGAAGCATTGTTCGCAATTGCGAATGCTGGCCTTCCCAACCACTCTTCGTAAATGCGATGAGTGGATCGCAAATGCGAACCTAACAGTGGTCGCAAATGCGATGCTTGACCTCGCATTTGCGAGGTCTGAGGCCTGCAACAAAAATTTGTTGCACCAGCAATGTTCTAAGTCATATTTTCACTCCGTAGCCTATCCGAAACTCACCCTAGCCCTCGGGGCTCCAAACCAAACATGCACACAAGTCTTAAAACATCATACGAACTTGCTCGAGCAATAAAATAGCCAAAATAACACCTAGAACTACGAATTTAGCACCAAATCAAATGAAATTCTCAAGAACACTTTGAAATTTCTATTTTCTCAACCGGATGTCCGAACCACGTCAAACCAATTCCATTTTTTCATCAAATTTCACAAAAAAGTCGTAAATATTATATTGAACATGTACCGGGCTCCGGAACCAAAATACGGACACGATACCAACAAGATCAAACATCAATATTTTTCTTAAAAACCAATAATTTTTTAGATTTTAATTTTTTAACAAAAATTCATAACTCGGCTAGGGACCTCCAAATCCTATTCCGGACATACGCCAAGGTCCCATATTTCGATACGAATCCACAGAGACTGTCAAAATACAAAATCGGGTTCGTTTACCAAAAAAGTTGGCCGAAGTCAACTCAAATAAAATTTTTAATCAAAAATCCCCATTTTTATCAACTTTCAACACAAAAGCTTTCTGAAACCACGGCCGAACTACGTACGTAAATCGAGGAGGGATAAAATGAGGTTTTAAAGCCCTCGGAACACAAAATTTGATTTTAAATCATAAGATGGCCTATCGGGTCATCACAATTCTCAACCATAATCTCCATCAATACCAATCACCACTAGCTATTACCAAGAGAACCACCACCGCCTTTAGTTGGCATTCACAAGCACCACCGTTAGCCATCGTATTACACAAAAGTATTTTATTTGAAATTTGTATTTATTAATTTTCAAATAAAGATAAATTTTATACATTTAAATGTTAAAAACAAATAGTCTTAATCATTAAATATTCTATCGTAATACACGTCTTAATATTCAGAGGTGTATTCAGATTCAGATGTCTTAATCTTAATACGCTTTTGATATTCAGATGTGTATTCAGATTCAGACGTCTTAATCCACTTATTATTTCAACGGGCTTTAACCTCCAAACTCAGAGATCCCTGCACCATTGACACAATATTAGGGGTGTATATAGGCCGGATTGGTTCGGATTTTAATTATCAAACCAAATTAATGGTGTCATGTTTTTAAATCTATAAACCAAATCAAACCAACAAAGTGAATTTTTTCTCGTTTTTTTTATTTTTTCGGATTTTCGGGTTTTTTCTAGTAAAGTCTTCATAGCACACAATATGTAACTTGTGCTCCAAATATTTCTCTAGTCCTATTAGGATACAACTATATAATGTATTTTTTCAAGAAAATAACACAATAATAGGAGATGAGTCATAGCATTATAGTAAAATATTCAATAACAAAGATAATAAAATCACATAAAATAAGTATTGCTAATTAATAAGCCATAATAAAAATGAACATATTCTAGAAGTACTATATAAGTTATGCTAAAATAAATACATATAATAAGTACTATTAGTTACATGACTAAGCACTCAGGATAAAGATAACATAAGTTATGCATTTTCTTTATAAACCAATGCAAAATTAAAAATAGATAACCAACGCTATCATCATTTCTAGTGTTGAATTGATTTTTTTAGCATTAATATTGATTTGAACTTTATTTGAGTTACTATATTTATGGGCTATAAAACTTATTGGATCATTCAATAATGTTAAGTACAAGCTTCAAATGATACATTAAAAGATAAAATTGTGAAAAAGTTTAAGAAATATTTATAAATTACACCACAATAAAAATTTTTATGTATAGAATATTTTAAAAACTGTATAAATATAATGTGGGGTTGGTTGGTTTCTGTTTGATTTTTTTTAGTTAAAACCAAACCAAATCAATTATGGTCGAGTTTTTTTTTCTAATACCAAACCAAATTACGTCGGATTTTTTTTCTTTTTTTGGTTTGACTCGGTTTATCGGTTTGGTGCAATTTATCGATTTTCTTTGTACACCCGCACAAGTGTGGTTGTGTAATTGCGGGATAAATTTTTGGGATATTATCACTTTTAAGCCTAACCGGAAACTACTTACATCCGGTAGCCGAAAAAATATATAAAATTTATATAATTTTTGTATATAACATACAAAATATATATATACACAAAATATATATACATTGTCATTTTCCTAAATGTTTTGTTTAATGAATCATTAAGCGTGATTTTGTGACCGGGAGATAAGTACAGGGGAGAATTCCGTGAACGCAAGAACTTGAGTGTGTAAAGTATATTTCAAAAACTAAAGAGGTGGGCGGGGTGTTCATGGTTCGGTTTGGATCGGTTTTTCCCTAAAAAGAAACCAAACCAAGTAAGTCGGTTTTTTAAATATTAGAACCAAACCAAACTAATTAAGTCGGTTTTTCTCGATTCGGTTTATGTCGGTTTTTCAGTTTTTTCGGTTATTTGTCGATTTTTTCTTAAATATAAGACATACACTACCAAACACATATTCCGGCGACCACATTTTCAATGTAACACTATCAAATCAATTGCCCTTTGAGAAATCTATTATTTACCAAAATATATTGATGATAATTGAATCAAATAGTGATGAATAATTTAAGGACTCAATTAAAAATATGTTATTTTTAACACTAAATGGATTCTTACACTAAACAAAAGAAAACTAACAATCAAATGTAAAGGTAAAGAACTATATTAAAAGTGCAAACTATTAACATTTACCATAAATTTTTTGAAACTTTGTATAACAATATACATATATATAGGTGTAATAATAAATTTGAAATAGCTACTCCTATATTGGTTCGGTTTTTTTCTAATTAAAAGCAAAACTAAACCAAATTTGATCGGTTTTTAAATTTCAAAACCAAAACCAAACCAAACCAAAAAGTATTGTTTTTTGGGTCGGTTTGGTTATTTTATGAACACCCCTGTGTTGAGTAGGTGGCGGGTAAAATTTCATCAAATTGGGCAAAGTCAAAAGGCGCGGTCTTTGCCCTTTTAGGTGAAAATTTTAGGCTTCTCGTGGAAGCAACCAATCAATGGCGAAGAGCCAAACCTCAGTAGGAAGTGAAGAGCCTTCTTCCTCTCGCCCATGGGAATCTTATCACACAGTCTACACCAATGCCAAAGCTGGTAATTTTAATTTAATTTTGTTTTTGAAAATTTAGGTATTTCCAATCATTTTAATGTAATTAATTGCTAAATTCATCTGTAGAAAGCGTAATTTCACCAATGAAATGCCCCTGAATAGAGAGGAATGTATAGCGAATTGATTAGTTGATTGATTTGACTTTACTTGTTCAAACCACTGTAAAAATTGTGCTGGATGATTGAAATTGTAGGAATGGAAGGAGTGGATAAGCAAAAAGTGCAGAGAGTAGTGTATGAAATGAGTAAAGGGTCAAAGTATTTTGAGAATGAGGAAAAGAAGGACGCTTATATGAAGCAGAAAATTGAGAACATGCGTGCGCAGTACTCTAAACTTACTCCACAGGATATATCTCATCATCAGAAGGTATGTTAATTAGGAAAGTGGTTACGTTTCAAATGTGTTATCTGTGTTCTCTGCAGTGTTGTGAAGAGCATGAAGCGAGGAAAAGCGACGACCCCCTTTTCGCTTAAAGCGAGAAACGAGAAGTGCTCGCTTTTTTGAAGTGAAGCGGAATTAAAAAAAAATATTAAAAATAAATACCGCATAATAAAGGGCAGTATAACTGAAACGAAAAAATGGGCAGCATTTCAATCTTTTTATCTCTGAAACAGTGCAAGAAAATGAAGAAGAAGAAGTGGAGAAGAATGAGAAAGAAGACTGAAGGGGAAAAAAACAATTCATCAGCATTTCGCTGATATTTGGACGCTGAAACAGTAAAAGAAAAAGAAAAAAGAAGAGGAAGAAGGAGGAGGAAGAAGAAATCACATACATGGGACCAAACTTGATGATCTTGAAGTTGAAAAGGATAGAAAACTTGAACCCTAGGTCGCCTCTTTCTTTCTCTGTTGCTGCTGCTCGATAGTTTTTCAAAAAAAGATAGCTTTTTTAATTAAATACGTTGGCAAACCCAGTTATAAAGAGAAGCGCTCGCTTCTTACGCTTTGCATCGCTTCATCGCTTCTCGCTTTTTCAGGGGAAGCGAGTGCTTTTGTAAATATGCTACGCTTCAGCTAACAGAAGCGCCAGACACCTCGCCTAGATTCGCTTCTCGCTTTAAGCGAGGAAGCGCTCGCTTTTTACAACCCTGGTTCTCTGCATACACAATTTGATGTGTATTGGTTGCATTGAGTGTCTTTGACTGAGTATCTATGATAAAAAAATGTTGTGCCAGTTTGATTAAAGAAAAGATTTTTAAAGTCTAGGATCAGTTGACTGCTGCCATATAAAGATATTCGGAGTTTGCATCTATGAGATTCTGAATGTGAGTAGAATGAAATTCAATTAGTTTTGCACTCAGTGGGGATATAGAAGGGCTGGGGGTGGAAAAGAAAAGAACAAAGATGTGCATGGAAGTGTTTTCTCTGAGGACTATTTTGAGCTTCATCTGATATTGAGAATTGCGTGGTACTTTTCACTATGTGCATGGCCTCATATGGCACTATTGAAGCTTCATCCAAACTATAACAGAGGCGCTGTTTTACAGTTAGCGTTTCTTGAGCTGGCATTGCCCCGTCTCTAGTGAGAAAACTTTTGTTACTTCTGAGTCTTTTAAGTCTAGCATCTCATTATTATTAAATGTCACATCAAGGGCTCAGTTAGTTCGCTATAAAATTAATAGTTGGAAGTAGTTGTTTGTTGACAGTAATCCCATCCTTTCATTGTTGGGTCATGAGATCATCTACTTCTCTTGCATTGTAGCTTTGGCTTTTCTTTTTTCCCCTTTTCTCTGTTAGGGTGTAAGGTGGCTTTAACTGCATAGGCAAACTTCTCATTATTTTCTTTTGATATGAGGTTAGCTATTTTATTTTTTTCTTTTGCCTAAGAATATTACTTCTTCTTTTTTGCCAGATGGCTGACAAAAGGATTTTAGAGCTAGAAGCCACACGTGATTTGTCAAGGATTTGGCTGCATGTGGATATGGATGCTTTTTATGCAGCTGTTGAAACTTTGTGCAATCCTTCATTAAAAGGCAAGCCTGTGGCTGTTGGCAGCATGTCCATGATTTCCACGGCTAGTTATGAGGTTCGAATTTCAGATGAAGAGCTTTTAGGTTAATTGAAGATGCTTGCTGCACGAATGTGGCTGGTGGATATTCATGTTTAACTCATTTATAGTTTATCTTTCAGATTTCTATTCTGTGAAGTTTGTTGTTGCTTTTTTTTTCTTTTTTCTTTTTCCTTTTCTGGAAATATAATGAACTCATGCTTTATAGGCCCGTAAATTTGGGGTTCGTGCTGCGATGCCTGGATTCATTGCACGCAAACTATGTCCAGAGCTGTTATTTGTCCCTGTAGACTTTCAGAAGTATACTCATTACAGCAACTTAACAAGGAAAGGTTGCATACTGTACTTCTAAGGACTTTGCAATTTTTGATTGGTATATGCCTAATTATTTGGATTATTAATCGATCTCTTCTCATAGTTTTTCAGAATTATGATCTGAACTTTCTGGCTGCTAGCTTGGATGAGGCATACCTAGATATCACTAGTGTGTGCAAAGAGAGAGGCATTACAAGTGGAGAAGTTAGTCTACAGTAGATTCTGTTCCATTTTTATCTATTTCCATTAGAATTTCCTCCCTATCTTATGTGTCCTTGCTTTACCTTACCCTTGACTTTGTTTGTCGGAGGTCTTGTTCATCCTCCCTTTTTTGGTTGTTCCACTTCTTTAAGGTGGCTGAAGAGCTCAGACAAAGTGTACACCTTGAGACTGGTCTCACGTGTAGCGCTGGAGTGGCACCAAACCGCTTACTTGCTAAGGTATTGGAAATGAATTATTTTATTTTAGTTTCCTATCCTTTTTATGAAATGAATATGCATTTTCTACATAGACCATTCTCGAGGCATCTACAGGATGCATTAGTTTTTGCATTCAAGCTATGCGCATCATCCAAGCTAGTGTGTCTGGGTAGGCTTCACGCAGACTAGGAAAAAATTGCATCATAATTTTTGAAAAGTATGAGAAACGATAGATTGAATTTTCAACTAATTAGGCACAGGCCACCTATTCATACTTTTTGTATCAAAATGAATATGCGGGGTGCTGAATAATAGCTTCTGTATTCCTTCCACAGGTTTGTTCAGATATCAACAAACCCGATGGCCAGTTTGTTTTGCCAAATGATCGGAGTGCTATCATGACATTTATTTCTTCACTTCCAATAAGGAAGGTATTGAGAGTAGCTGTTTTTAGGCTCTTTGGTTTGTGAAGTAGTATATCTCCATTCCAATTAGGCAGTTCAGTTCTGCTTTTACATTTTCGGATGTAGGTTTATAATCTGACATTCAGGAAACTATGTACAGATTGGGGGCATCGGTAAGGTCACCGAACGCATCTTAAAGGATGTCTTTGGAATAACAACCTGTGAGGATTTGCTGCAAAAGAGTAGTTTCATTTGTGCCCTGTTTTCTCGTTCTTCAGCAGGTTTGTTGATGATTTATTCCATCTCCTCCATTTCCCCTTAATCTGACAAAAACACAACCTAGAACTATTTTCGTAGAAATTTCAAGCTCGATTTGAGCTGTATAATGTGATGTTCTGTTGTATTTGAGAGGTCTTCTTCAAAATTTGATTAACTGGTGTGGTCACTGCTTGTTTTTTTTTTTTTTTTAATTTTGCCGTTCTTACTCGTTATGATGGATTCTTCTGTATATTGACAACATATCAGTTGCCTTTTTGCGGCAGACTTTTTCCTTTCCGTCGGTCTAGGGCTTGGCGGAACCGATACTCCTCAATATAAGATGCGAAAGAGTATAAGTAATGAAAGAACTTTTTCAGCCACTGCGGATGAAGCTTTGCTTTTTCAAAAATTAGGTATGGTTTTAGGCTTTCTCTTGGGTTTCTGCTT
>NC_031989.1:97146910-97225545 GCF_001879085.1 Nicotiana attenuata | reverse complement strand
CCCAGCTTTTGAGCATGGAGAAATCTTCCTTCCGCCGGGACTTTTGCATGTGTTTTATAATCATTTGGTATGATCTCAAAGTTAATTTCGTCAACTTTGGCTTGCAGTTGATCTATCAGAGATGCTTTCTGCTGATATGATAAAGGAGGGTCTTTTTGGGCGAACATTGACACTAAAACTGAAAACCGCATCCTTTGAGGTACTTTCAACGTTTTGCTTTATTGACTTCTATTACATAAATTTAGGTTTTTTAATTTAAAATTTGCTGATTATTCAAAATCTTCAGGTTCGAACTCGAGCGGTGACTTTGCCTAGTTACATATGTTCAAGTGAAGAAATCTTGAAACATGCTTCAAAGCTGCTGAAGGCCGAATTTCCTGTTTCTTTGAGACTCATGGGTGAGCGGTTCAACATTGTTCAGTGCTTTTAGTAAATATGCTGTCTTGTGTGGTTTCCCTTCTCTTAATTGCTCAGTGCTACAAATAAGCTGTGATTGTTTCTTTTTCCTTTTTAACTTTTTTTGTTTTTTTGTTTTTTTTTGTTGTTGTTGTTGTTGTGGGTGTATGGGGTTGTCTGGTTATTTTGTTCTGTGGAAAGGAATCAAGGACCTGCCGCAATTAAAGATACAAATTCATGTGTGGCTCAAATCATCTAAAAATCAGGCGAAGATCTGTAATAATTGGTATTCCTTTATTACCAAAATACGCGTCAAAACATTTTTTTAAAAAAGATTATAAGCTGTCTTGATCAAATCAGTTTTAGACGCTGCCCCACTCACTTGCCGCCACGTTTCTGTAACTCTTAATTGCACTTATTGGTTAAACCATCGATTTATGAGTATGCTTGGGGCAACAAAAAGCCCAAAATAGAAGCCAACTCCATTTAAATTGTTCTCTCTTCCCTGAGCTAGAAATGACATGTTCAGTTGTCACTCTTGAATGTTGTGTTATTTGATTGCAAATTTTCAGCATGAGGCATTTTGACCAAGCAGTTGAACTTTTCCATCAGGACTACGTATGTCTCATTTCAGTGACGATAAAAATGGCATTCCAGCTGATCCTACACAAAAAACCCTTTCTGATTTCATTCTTTCCGGAGATGTTTCTGGAGGAAAGATGAGTGATTACAGGCCCTTGGTCTCTGATTTTTGTGATAATACTTTCTCAGTTGATTTGAATTCTTATCCTACCTACTCCGCTGAGACATCTTGTGATCTGCGTGACTCGTCGATGGAGAACCAGACATCAGATTCTACTTTCAGTTGCACTATATTAGGGAACATTAATGAAGAAGTGAATGGAACTGTTGTACCTCAAAGTAGTGAACCAAGAGCTAAGGTATACGTTCCCCCGAAGAACTAAGGCATACATGTATCACCAAAGAAAAATTTGTGATTCAAATAATGTGGTTTTTAATTTTCTACATGTGTTTGTATTCAGGTTCATGAACCAACAAATACTGATCATAAAATGAAGTTTGAGAAGATCGACTCTTATACAGGACAATTGGAGGCATGCCCCCGGGATAATTGGCAAAATGGTTTTAGCTGTGTAGATGAAGAAGCAGGGTCTATATCAGATCAGAAGCAATTCTTTGTTTGGGTGGATGACTACAAATGCTCTATATGTGGTATTGAGCTGCCTCCAAGTTTCACTGAAGAAAGGCAAGAACATTCTGATTTTCATCTTGCTGAAAGGCTGCAAGGTGAAGAATCAGGTCACAACCTCAGGAGTTTTGTGCCACAACAGAGGTACCTTCTACTTCATGATGTTACTGATACAAGAATATATTTCCGCATCCTGCTAAGTGCGATGGTTTCGAGTATTTCTTTTCCTTTTGTTTTCCCTTTCACTTTTCAGTATTGGCTGTGTCGTCTCATTTTTTCTGAATTTTTGTTAGGGCTGCCCAAAAAGGCCATACTGGAAGCAGCGGTCGGCTGAAAAAGAAACAGAAATCATCTCCAACTACTAGTAAATATGTACCAATTGATGCGTTCTTTGTCAAAACAAACCAGAATTTTTGAGAGGCATAAATTAGTGAATCTATTTATTCAGAAAATAATGACAAATATATTTCTTTATCTATGTATTCTTTGTATATAATTGTGTAAATCCTTGTATATAGTAAACAGATGCAACAAGTGTTATAGTTAACTTCAAAGCAAGTAGACCAGATTTGCTGACATGAATCAGCAATGTATTGTTAGTCTAATTCGTGTATTATCTACAATACGATGTCCTCTTATGTTGCTAGTGTTTTATTCAAATAATACTGCTATCAGTTATGGTCGTATGGTGCACTCTATCAAACCCGTGATGACCAATAATGGCGGAAATTCTTTTGCGACAGGGGAATCAGAAGTTTCCAGCAAAATTATTGGTGATAGTTATTTCTGAAAATTCCTTAAGTTTACGCTACTAATTCCGATCTCCTATCGTGCTTTGCTTTTGCAATAGGTGATCAGTATTAGGCCACGTTATGTTTAACTCCTGTTCTTTGTTTTACCTTGGCAAATGACTAAACCTTCGTACTTCCCCTCGTCTAATAGAATTTTTTTGATGAACCAGTGTTATAGGGAAGGTGAAATTCATTCACTTTATATAGATGAGCGATCATATTATATGATTAATTGGGATTATATGAATTGATGCTTTATGCACAAGAATAAAATATTATGATTAGTAAAAAAGTTCAGCTATTATGATTATTTGGAAGATAATGACTCCACATGCTCTATAAATTCTTTCATCCACATGCTCGATAAATTCTTTATTTTGCACAAACTACAGTGTTCAAAATTGAAATAAAAAGTAAAATTGTTACGATGTAAAAATATTTTTGATCTTGTTATATCCTCATCCTCGCATTCTCTTCGCAGCCCTGCTCTATCCCTGATTTCCCTGCTCTACTCTACCCGAAAATAGGAGAAATAATATACTCTAAAATGATATCCAGAAAAGAGAGAGAGTATCAAGGGCGGCTCAATAAAATTAGTGGCCTAAAGCCAGATTTTAATAAGAGACCTTATATTTTTTTTTATTAATACATATGCATAAAAAAGTTAGTGTTGCCATTTTTTCATATTTGGTATTTATAGTATAACATTCTTAAATGATAAAGCCTTTAACTTCACAGAGTAGTATTATTATTATTTATATTAGTAAGAGTTAACTTAAATAAATAAGATGTTAGACATGTATTTTCAATATGTCCCCTTTGATATTGTTACAAAAAATATATTTACTAATATGAAGATTTAAGTAATTTAATTCAAAGTTCTAAAATATTTTTGGTGTTAAAGAGTAGACAATCTTTCTTTCTTTCTGATCACGCCCAACTATGCCTTATAAAAAAGACTAAGCGGTCGCTGCAAATATAATCCGGTTTACAAGTCCGGAGTCGAATCCCACAGAGAACTAAGGTTTAGCTACAGCTGTTCACTATCACCAAAAAGACAAGCTTGAACAATTCCTAACCTATAGATATTAAGATTCTTGTGTTTAACTACTTAACTAATAAATTAAAATAGTAAATTAACAACTAACGATACTGAGGGTTAGAGAAAAGATTAAGGAGGTCTAGAGTTATGATTTTCCCTATTGTCGGAATCCTTCCGCTATGTCTTCTATAATTTCGCCTAAGTATTCTCTACCGATCATGAGCACTCTTATTGCCGTAAATCTCTCCCGAGTAATTACGACAATTTACTAGACGCACTCTCCCGAGCTACGCTAGCTGGCTTTTAATACAGCTCACTTCAGATCGCACCTAAGGCTTCGTTATCCCTAATCCCACCTTTAAACCCTCGGTTATTGATCCCTCATTTACTCTGGGAATGGTGTTGTTCAACAACTACCTAAATATGCACTCTCTCCCGAGTTATGCATACTAAATAGGCACAGCTAATTGAGAGCTCTTCAATCAACCAGAATATAAACGTAGTTGAACAAATAGAGAAAAGCTATGGCTCAATTATATAAAAACATAACAAGAATTTATCCTACAAAAGGTTCTATCAAACTCTAGATAACAAATTAGCTATTCATAATAGTATGTAAAACTACAATACTAAAATCATAACCAATAATGAAAAATAGGAAGAGGAAGGAAAAAACTCGTAGAAGAATTCTCCGCCTTGCTCCCAATGTGTTCTTGCCTCTAAGGGTGTTGTCTAACCCTAAAGTAGTGTCTCTCCGCCTCCTTAGGTCTAATTTGTGTCCAAAATATGTCCCCCTTCTTGTTCTTGGCCGGCCTCATTTGTTTAATATAGGGTTTAGGACTTAAAATCCCATGTTTTGCACTTTAGTCCCTGAAATTTTCGCTTCCTGCCGCGGTTTTGCCGCAGTCGCGGTGGAACCGCGGCCAAACATGCCCTCTGATTCTTCAGTTGTCCGCGACCATCTTCTACCGCGGTTCTGCCGCGGTCGCGGAAAAACCGCGATTTTTCACCCGTTCCGTTTGGAATTTGGAAAAACGTAAAACATGAAAGTTGTAGTTCTTTGAGTTAGCTTTCCAACCATATGTTGTGGAGCCCAAATGGAGTTCTGAGCAAAAAGTTATGTCTATTTTACTAGACAGTGCGCAATATGCCTCCTCAAGTCTTCGTTCGTACTTAATTATCAAATTTGACCCCCGAACACGATCCCGGCTTAACTCCTTGAGCTTTTACTCAGACTTCAAATCTTCAAATCACTTAAATTCATTCCATAACATCTATATAGCTCGGAATCACACCTACAAGGCATAAAACACACAATTAGTGCAAAACACTAGCGATTAAAGCGCAAACTCAATTAAAGTGCAGTAAATTCGAGTGTAATAAGCGACTAAAATATGCAATTATAGCCTATGATCACTTTCTTTTGTCCAAGGTTTTCTGTACCTTTTTTTTTGCAAATTTTAATATAGTCTAACTTGAAATAAAATCCATTGCTGAAAATATTTTTGGACCAATATCAAAGCTTACTAGTCTCCTACTTGAGCTACCTGTCCGCCCATTCTCAATCAAATTTTATGGTGCTTCAATTAAGATAAAACAAAAATTAGTGAATGAGTTATTTAGTTATAAAATGTGAATGAAGCTGGTTGAACAACACGTACATAGGGCAGTGATCTATAAATAATTGTTGATCATTAACTGGGACGGCTCAACGGAACTAGTGGTTTGAAACTAAAATATATTAGAGGACCCTTAAATTTCTGTCATAAAATCCATATACTATTAAAAAAAAAAAAGTTTACATTGCTTTGATCTAGTGGTAAGAGAGCAATGTATAATGTGTGGATTAGGCGCATACAATATGGTATTGAACTCTCCCCTGTACAGAAATGTAGCATTACGTGAAAATGCTTGAGCCTATTATCAGTCATGTTTTGAACCTTATGTACACTTATCTTGGGGATTTCTTAGTTAAAAAAGATGAGATACAAAATAACTTGCTTTCTGATGTGTGGATCAATCAAACGTGATAAAAAGGAATAGCTAATTTAGAGAATCTGAATTGAAATTAGAAATTAAAATAGTGAAAAATATGAAAAAGACTATACATAAAGAAGAAGAAAAATAGATTTGATGAGAAGGTAAATACATTATTTAATTTAGTGAGAGAAATTTTTTATCCTATTAAATTATTCAATCCCACCTCTACCAAATTTCAAATAAAATATTTTGTCAACAATTATATAAATATAAATTATATATATTATATAATTATATAATAGTACTTTATATTTTTGGGACCTTAAATATTTGGGGCCGAAGGCAAGAGCTTCACTTGCCTTGTCCTAGAGCCGTCCTTGAGTAAACCTTAGTTCATAGCAATTTCATATCCTCAAAATTTTAGAACAATGAGTTCATATCTTTGCACAAAATGCCCAACTGCTCTCAGAAACTCCACAACTAAATTCCCTTATCCAGAAACACCAACATCTAGGAAGCAAGTTAGTTGTTATCCTTTCATTATTAAAAGTAAACCCCTCATCTCCCAGATTTCACTCTCCAGTAGCTCATCAACAAGAACCTACAGTGCTAGTGCTGAAGACGAATATCCCACTATGTCAGAAATTATGGAAGCATCAAGAGCCCAAAATCTTGATCTTCAGCTTCAAAAACTGGGACCCTTTTTTAGAATAACAGCTAGGAGCTTAAAAACCCAAAGGGAGCTTGGAAAAGCTGAGGGTTTGATAAGGGTGTGGTTTCAAGGTAAAATTCTACACTTGGACTCCATAAGACTAAAGAGAGAGACTTTGGGGATGGAAAAATCAATATTTGGGATTGGATTGTTCATTGGAGCAGTTGCAATCAGGCATGGTTATGATTCTGGTTGTGGAAAAGCTGAGTTGCTCGCCATTTATGACACTGAGCTTTATCACTCCAAGGTCATTCACCACCCCCTCTTCCATTTCAGTCACAATTTTTGAATTCATTATTTTATTGCATAAAAATGTGTTCTTTGGTGTAATTTTCTCCTTCATAAGTTACTTACCCTATCGATGCAATTGCGGATTGCCTGCCCTGTATTTGGATTTTGGATTGGGACCTCACAGTTCTATTTAATTATTTTTTCTACATGGTGTGTTTCCAGACAAACTAACTGACCCCAATTAGTTTGAGATTGAGGTTGTTATTAATTGATTGATGGTCTTTTTGCAGATGTAAAATCAGGAAAAAACTGAATCTTTGAGAACCATTAACTAATAGCAGTAACTTTTTAATGATGGTTCCTGTAGAAAATTAGTGTACAATAATACAATCAGTTGGTGATTCTGGTTCTCTTCTCGTTAGATTATTTATAACCAAGAAATTCCAAGTGTCAACTGGTGACATTGGATAATGAACCTGTCCGTCTACCCTTCTTCACTTAAATTCCAGGCTTTTGTCTGCATTGGTGTTCGAACCACGCACCTACTTCACACATTACGCGTTGCGCTACTCTAATGTCTCATTAGATATTTTTATCTTATCATATTAACTATCACATCCATTGATGTTTAATTTCTAGTAGTGTTGCTTCTAGCAGCAGAAAAGTGGGTTCTCATCTTTGGCTTTTCTCTTTCAATGTAACAGCTTGTGAGGTTCTACACAAGGATTGGTTTCAAGTCAGTTCACCAAGTTACTGGAGAATCACTGGGAGATGTTGGCCACATGTTGGTCTGGGGTGGTGTAGGTACTCGAATGGATGCAAATATTGAAGATCTTCTTGTTAAATGGTGCACCAGATTTAAACCAAAGAGTTAAATTTACTTAAGGAACTCAGCCTCAATTTGTTTATAGCACAATCGCTTTTGCCAAGTCTGAGGTGTATATATGAAAAATGACGAATACTAGATTAAGTGTAGTTTGTGTTTTTTCTTTTCAGAAGAATTAATTGTTTCTGCTAATATATCGAAATGACGAGCATTTTGATCTATATGATGATTACCTACCAAAACATGGTGTGTTTGGCATTTGTATTCTTTATAAGATTTGGAGAGACTTGGAAAAACTTCATTGCCACAATGTCAGTTTTCCAATCAAAACGCCAAATTTTATTTATCCCTTAGAAGTTTTTAGGTTCGTCTGATAAAGTATGATGCAACAAGATAAACTCTTGTATTACTATGTTTTTTCTCTGATTTGATTCGTAAACTACTCGGTTGTTACACAAATAGCTGGTCAGATTCAATGTATATTTTTTCTAGCCAATATACATAGTTTATACAGTTATACTTATATTATACATGAATTATATGCACAATATACATCCGCCAATTATTTTTAGTTTAAGAGATTAGGTGGGAGGCTATTTGGGTTAATTCTTCTTCTTTTTTCCCCCTCCTATTCTTAGTTTATGAGCTAGAAGTGGTGTTTGAATTTTAATTTGGGTATAGTTTTGACATAATTAAGTTTGAGTTTGCTTCTCAAACAACATGTTGGCATACAATACAAGTACTTAAGTTCATCTACCATTTTCTATTTCAGGACTTATAAATGCTGACACGAGAGTTAAAAAAAAAAAAGACATGAGAGTGTAAAAAAAATAAAAATATAGTTAAGCCGTTAGTTCATAGTAGAAGTTAAACTCTTTATTTCGGGGGATTTGCATCTATACCCGCTTTTTGAGTCACGTTTTAACTTGTGCCCGCTTTGCAAAAAAAATTGCAAGCGTACCCATTTCTTCGCGTAACTTCAGCATACGGGGCTGAAGTAGCAAAGGCAATCACGCAAAACTTCAGCATTCTAGTAGACGGGACTGAAGTAGCAAGTGTGCTGAAGTTTTTGTTTGTAATTGCTCAACTTAAACATAGTTGCTGAAGTTTTGTTCTCTATTTGCTGAAGTTTTTGTTTGTAATTGCTGAAGTTTTTGTTTTTGTAACTGGCGAACTTCAGCTCTAGAGATGAAGTTTTTGTTTTTTAAGTAGCGAACTTCAGCTCTAGAGCTGAAGTTTTTGTTTTTGTAACTGGCAAACTTCAGCTCTAGAACTGAAGTTTTTATTTTGTAACTGGCGAAATTTTTGTTTTGTAACTGGCGTACTTCAGCTCTAGAGCTGAAGTTTTTGTTTTGTAACTAGCGAGAGCTGAAGTTTTTGTTTGTAACTGGCGAACTTCAGCTCTAGAGCTCTAGGGGGCATGTTGTAGTTGTACCCACACGAAGTAACTTAAAGCAACATTAACAGGAACCAAGAAACATCAACACATTACCAATCCAATCGACAACTGAAATCTCCCATTTCCGCCAGACCCAGTTCACCAAAGAATAATATAAAATTAATAATTAATTTCTCTTGTCCCATTTTCACATCAAAATTGTGCATAAGATTCTAAGTTGCAAAACCAAGATAGAACCTTTACAGCTGAGGGTGTCGGCGAAAAGGAAAAAATGATTGAAAATTTATAAGACTCACCGGAGAAATAAGAAAAAGCAGATAGGGATGAACCTTACTCCTGGAAAAAGAAAAGATAAAACTTTGAGGAGGAGAAGTAGGAGAAGAAAGGGGGAGAAATTAAAAAATAGCCAGATTTACCACTGGTCGTTGAAAAATAGCCAAGTTTCAAAAGTCATCGAAATTTAGCCACTTTAAATCTGAGCGAAAACACTGTTCAAAATCCGGAAAAATACGCCCGCAAATTTTACGGGAGTTCCAACATAAGTATGCTTGAACTCCCGTAAATTTTACGGGAGTTCCAGGATAACTATGCTGGAACTCCCGCAAATTTTACGGGAGTTCCAGCAAGTATAATTGTCCAGTATAATATACTGGAGTTTGGAGCACTGGTGCTCCAGTCTCCCGCAAATACAGGAGTTAGCAAAGTATACCGGTCCAGCATAATATGCTGGAGTTCGTACACAAATGCACCAGAACTCCCGTATATTATACTGGACCGGTCCCTGTTGCAGCAAAATAGTGGCTATTTTTCATTGACTTGATAAACGCTGGCTATTTTTCATTGACCAGTGTGAAAACTGGCTATACCATGATATTTTAACGAAGAAAGGGGCTGAAGTTGTTTAAAAAGTGGATACAAGTTAAATCCTTAAAAAATAATGGGTATAAATTATATGGGGGGCCCAAATAGGGCGTCCGTGCAATTTTTACCTTTATTTCATATCCTAATAGCAAACCCGACTAACTCTGGATTAGACGTTAAAGCCCACTAATATTGGGCCTATCACTGTATCCTCGACCCGATTATATCTAGTTTTAACACACACAAAAATCTATCTGATTTATACAAGCTCCCATGGTAGTAGCACTTTTAGCCGTATTGTCGTCTTCGTTCAAGAACAAGAACAAACCCTAATGTCGTCTCGTCGTCGAGAGGGCCGCGATTCTGACTCAAAACGTCACCATTCCCGATTCGATCAAGAACCCAGGTAACACATTTGGGAACTTATTTCCACTTGCATTTTGAGAAGAATAACAAAAGTACGCAAGTGAGTTTTAATTTTAAAAGAGATAAGGAAGAAAAACAGTTGATAGGAGTTTGTTATCTAGGATTTCTGATGCGGTTTAGAATTTCTTGTGGTTATAAAGTTTTCTCCTTTTCTTCTTTTTGTATCAGTGTTCACTTGAAAAATAGTTATGTGAAATTGGGGTTTATGTTTAGGACTAAGGTTAAAGAGCACTGCCTTACCTATTGGTTCCGTCTGAAAGACTGGAATGAAAGGATTGCTAATAGGAAAAATAGTGGAGTCAGAAAAAAATAACCTTCTTTGGTCTGAGTATAAAGTTTATTGAAGAAAAATAGTAGATGGATTGATGTATAAAAAATCATTGGACTGAGAAAAAAGAACCTTATGGCCGTTGAAATTTAAAGCTTACCGACAAAAAATGGACGGGTTGCTGTATGAAAAATAATGGAGTGATAAAAAGGAACCGTTGTTGGTTTTGAGATTTAAAGATAGATATATCTTGAACTACTTCCCAACTGGAAAGAGTTAATTTTATTTTGAAAAATTTGGGTTCTGTTTTATTAAACATTTTGTGCTTTGTTTGGAATTTTACTCAATCTGTAAATGCTGTGAGTTTTGGGCATACAAATCATGCGCTAATATTCTGTATCATATTTGTTCTTGCTAGTCCAAAGAGATCTAGGAAGCACAATAGACCAGAAGCCGAGAGGCCACCTACCACACACAATTTAGATGGTGGAAACAATTCAGAACGAGATCTAAAACACCACCGTCGGCTGCAAGATGCTGTGCCTCTTGATACTCCATCTGCACAAGATTCCAAGTCAGAAAGACCTGCGAGAAAACCATCTGAGAATGTAACAGTTAAAGATGATGGGAACAAAGAGCCGTCTGATCACAATGAAGGATCTCGCCATCGATCATCCAAACACTCTTCAAACCCAACAGAAGCGCCTCGTTCTACATCATATTTTCAGGTTTCTGTGTTGTGTTGACATCATTTTCTTTCTCGTGTCAGTTTATATTAGATTATGCTTATGCACTGTTGGCATGGTAGAACTTTGATGACCAGGTTGTTTGCTCCTAGAACTCAATTGAAGCACGCTGAAAACTTGATCATAGTTCCTATTTCAAAAAAAAAATGAACTTGACATAGATTCTTTTTTCATTCGTGTGCAAAATTTGGATACAGCCACTGGTGTTGGCGGAGAGGGGTTGGGGAGTGGAATTCAGCTTAGCTAGAGAACTAATGAAACCAGAGAATCCTTCTTTTAACTTTAATTTTTCTCATTTATATTTTTAAGCAGTTTTATTTGATATGATTTGTCTGTATCTAGATAATTTGGTGTGTTCAATTTGAGCATCGTAAGAATAATGTTGCTTCGTTCCTTTCCTCCCAGTACTTTCTTATTTCTCAGCCTCATTAAGAAACTACATTTGAATTCTTAAAGAAAGAACAATGTTGCTTAAAAATAAAATTTAGATTCTATGTATCAAAAAATAAAAAAAAACAAATTACAGCTTTTGAACTTGAGTAGATGCAGATAGATCTGCCTCAAACAAGTGCATTGATTTTGTTAATCTGTTTTTGTTCCTTATATTGGGGCTGATGTTGTGGGATTGTTGTTCAGCCTGTTGATTCCAAGTAGATCCGTGTATATAACAATGTTAGACTTGCCTGTGCATGTCTTATAACAGCACGATGAGCGCGGTAGTGCTGGGCAAGTTGATCGAAGCTCCAGCCATAAGGCAGCAACTGGTGAGTTTCCACATATTATTCTTGCATTTTGATGAGTATTGAACTTTCCTTTGTTTTTTTTCTTTTTCTTTGCCGAGGAGCAAAGATCGGACCGTTGTATGACCTCTAACTCTTGATGTCTCACTTGACCTGTGATCAGATCTTTATATTCTGTTATGAGAGACCTCTTCATCTATTGCTTGGTGCTGTGATAGGAATTTAAATTTGTTATTAGTACGTTATTATTTTCTTTTATAACGGTGGTTTTCATGCCAGATTTAGCGCACCCCGATTATTGCACCGGGTACCTGCTAACTCCCACCAACGTAGATACCGGGTTACTTTGCCCACCAAGACTTAGGCAAATGAGATGAAATCACCTAGTGTTTTTTTTTATCTCTGCTAGTATTTGAACCCTTGTCTCCTAAGTTTGCACTCACTTGGTCACTAGGCCACACCCTTGGTGCAAGTACCTTATATACTTATTCTGCTAAATCACATGATCTTCCTTAATTTTGAAAAGCAGGAAATGCCTGATAGCAGCAGAGTTAGCTAAAGATATCTGTGAAAAACTTTTCTTTCCTACCTTTTTTTTTTTTTTTTTTTTTTTTTTTGATTTTCCTACCTGCTTATTACAAATTATTTACAACATAGTTACCATCTTATGTTTCCCATGAAGAGCGAGGATGGTGGAAAGATCCGAAAGAGCACTGGAACAGAACGACAACAACTGATAAGCAGATGAATGATAAGAGCAAAGTTTCAGGCAAACAAAGTGATGTTTGGCGCCATGACAGGTACTTCGAAGTAAAGGAAGATCCTAAACCACCTGTGAAGAAAAGGTCATTTAGGGAGGAAAAGATTCCAGTGGATATTGAGAAAGTTGAGAAAGCAGCAACGGAGCTTGTTAAGCCTAATCCTTCGCACCCTGTGGTAGATGGAGGAAGAAAGAATGAAAGAGCTGAGCACATGTCACGTCATCCTGGTAGATATGAGAGACCATTTACTGGTGAGAGGGATGCAAACAGGGGTGAAGCATGGAGGGGTAAGTTTCCACCAAGAGACAGGTATCACAGCAATGGCGACTACAGGGCGCGAGATAGATTCAATTCAAGGCAAGGACATTATCAAAGTAAGGTGGCTGAAAAGTGGAAACATGATCTTTATGATGAGGCAAACAAGAGTCCAACTCCAAAGAATGAAGATGATCAAATAGCCAAAATTGAAGAACTATTGGCTTCATAGACCCCTCATCCTGCAATGAAGTGTAGTAGTTTCGTTTTCTTTTTTTCCCTCAAAAAAGGTAAGGGGAACTATTACTGATGACCAAAGCTAGTGCTGTAAAATCCACTCAATTATGATTTTAAGCAACTCAAATCTTCTTTAGTTGCTTGGATTTGTGTTCGGTTTACTCCTAGCGATAAGATTTTAGACGTTGCTCAAGATACTGTTTTTAGTGCGTTTTGTGAACACAGATTAGTGAGCAAGGATTGACTACAGCATGGAACCATTTTCATTCTTCTGTACGGAATTATTGAATTCATCTTCGTTTAATGAAAGTCTGCAGTAAAACTGCATACATTATGTTTATGTACTTAAATATTAAGTTCATGCCTAATAACATGGGGAAACTCCATTACATGTGGCTTTTGGGGTCTTTCATGAAAGAAACAGATATATGTTTCCATTATTTGTGTATCTTTTCTACTAGGCATTATTTCTCTTTGGCAAACTTATGCAGTGTCTCGTGAACTGTGTTTAATGTATTCTTTTGTATATACCACTTTCTTTGTAGTTCCCACTTTCAGTCACCCCTTATGCCGAAGTTAAGTTCAGATCTGTGATGTCGACCTCAACCATTGCAGAAAGAAAAAGAGAAAGAAAAGTCGACATTAACAGCAGAGGCAATTGTTCAATTAGTGAGGAATTGCGTTGCACTTTTTTAACAAAATGCAATATCTAAGTAAATAAAAGTTACATGACTTTCACATAATATATAAAGGTTAAATTCTCTTCTCAACTCCTTAATAAAAATTATGAACCGAGGTTCCTCCAAAACCTAAACCAAGGAAGCCATGGTTGTGAATTGTGATCAGCTAATATCGCAGCTTGCGAAGATTAGGTGAGGACCTTGAGCGAACAACTGAATACAGAGATCTCAAATCATATGTGCAGGCCAAAGCTAGCTTATGATGTCTTCTGATTCAGGTTCGTACAAAATATTTTAGTGCTCACATCTGACATCTCTTTGAACATATTCTTGTACACGTCCAGGCCTCTTCACTGCAATTTCTAATAAAAAAGAATTTACATTTTCTATGAAAAAACAAAAGAAACATTAGAAAGACAGCTTGTCATGTGTCGTATACATCTCCCTCGAGCCTGTGATGCGCCGTTCACATCTCCCCTTCAACTTATAGCAGGGGCCAACATCAACTTGCGGTCAAGACTGAAAGCTACATATATCCTGTAGATAGAGCTGCTAATCGTCTCTCCTTTTAACATAGAATTTCTGAGAAATAGAGTTAAACGAACCTTCAGAAATAAGTCGTACAGATAGTACTTTGGTCATGGTTAGATTCTGTGTGCATCAATACTGTACATGGGTGATAAATGCCTTATCGGGTCTTCTTTTTATTAAAAAAAAAAAGTTACTGATAAAAAATAAAAAGAAGAAAGAAACAGACTTCTTTTACAACTGAATTTGGTATCACATTTCTGCGAATATTCAACCCTGATCAAGTGGTTCCTGATTGAAAGTTCAATCTAATTTAGGAACAGAAACATAAAAGGTACCTTTAACTCTACTGCTTATGGAGATCCTCAATGTCTGTTAGAGGAGCTGCACTGCTGATGGAGCGCTTATCTGGTAGATTAACCACCAATTGACCACAGGCACCACTTATATCTTGGCCCATTTCCTTGCGAACAGTTGTGCGGATATCATAGGTATCCCTCAATATTTTCTGAAACGTGGTGACTTTCTGATTGTTACTGGTACTGAAACGACTTAATGATCCAATTGGATTAAAAGGTATGAGATTCACAACCTGTGAGAATATTTTGATGTCAATGCAAAGCGACTGTTACCAAATTCTGCGCGAGTAAGAGATGAAATGAACTGTTTAGCTATATAGGTCTTAGCCCCCCACTGTCTAATGGCTGATCAATATAGTCTCTCTCTCTCTGTGTCCCTGTTTTTTTCTTTTCCCACCAAGTAATGGTTTTGTTTGGAAAGCATCCACGGATACCTCTCAAGTGCGTTAAGCATAAATTAACCCACATACATACTCACATCCCACCCTTAGGGTGTAATCTATATAATATGCTTAAAACTCACCACTTGAAATGCGTCTAACAATTTCCCGAGCTGATGCGCGTGCTGCTCCTCATCATTTACTCCATCAAGCATTATGTATTCAATAAAGATCTTTTGCTGGCTACAAAGAAGGTAGATAAGATCTTTCAGCAACTTGCCAAAGCTACCAAATTGGTTATCATGGACATTAAAGATAATTTATGTGCCTTAAGTTATGCCACTCTTTCCATCTTGGAACGGTCCAAAAATGTATGATACATAAGTTAAACTAATATCTTAATCTCCATGCAACTCAAATGGCATAATATATAATGGGAAGGAGAGAGTGAATGCTACTGAAATATAACAGGCCAATGGCAGACAGCACCTTTTCTTTTGATATTCCTGCAGTGCATTCATGAGTCTTTCCAAAGGAAAAGCTCTTGCTGCAGGCATTATCTGACAACGGATTTCTTGGACTGGTGCATGCAAAGAGACAGCCAGGTTCACATTTGGGACGTCATTGTGGATCTTGGTGATGGCATGAATTATGCCAACCTACAAAACATTTAATTGGTTATATAGATGTTCATGTGATCTATAAAAGCATGCAACTAAACAGCTTCTATGAGAAAGTGATATCCTGACATGGGGAAATTCATTACATAAAGTACCAGAACAAGTATACAAAAGTGAGTGTGCCTCAAGAAGTCAAGGTGAGAAACCGTACAACAACATTGTAACTTGAGACGAAAAGACATCACAGGGTCATTCATACCGTTGAGACTGTAATTCTCTTAGGAGAGAGCTGAAATGGAAATGCTGTCATGACTCGTATGGCATCCACCAGGGCAGAGTAGTTGTTCAGTGGTTCCCCCATTCCCTGTCCACCAGTTGGATGATAATGCAACCAAAATGAAGACTCACGAATGTGTAGACTCGAAACAAATTAAAAATAAAAGAAAAGAAAACACTTATAGTGAACCAAGAAAGTCAAAAAACATGAAGAGATCCAAAATTGTTAGTCACTTTGACTGGATGATTTCAAATTTGAAAATCAATCTAGATATTCCCTTAAAAAACACAAGCATTAGGCAGCTACCAGTAAAAAACTACTATCGTCTGTACTTCAAGTGCCTCAATGTTATTTTAGATGATAAACTGTTAACTTCGATTATTTGTTTACCTATTTATTTGATATGGATAGCTTTTTAATTTTTTTGGACAAGAAAAGAGAAGATGACAAAAAGGATATAGCTTCTTAGTAATAGAAGAGTGTCTCTGTAGTTGCATCATTATCAAGTAACCTCAACAAGAAAGCTCAATACAGTAACTGATGCACAAGCATGACCCGTACAGCTGAACTAACCCATAAATGGACACAACTTTGGTGCCTTGGGTGCCCACCATCCCTTTCCTAACAACCATACTAAAAATGCATAGACCAAAAACTGTCACATTATTCTAAATTCTGTCTTTTCTTCTTAATCATGGATGTCATAAAGTTGCAGAGAACGGAGTGAAACTGAGAAGAGAGAGACAGGGTTTCACGTTGTGATAGAGCAAAATGAACAGCGGCACTTAGAACTTAGAACCCACTTCCCTCAAATCCTAGATCCACCACTGAGTAGACAACAGCTATTATGGAGAAAACCAATTCGGCAGAAAGGAGAAAAGAAATACCATGAAAACAACATTACGGATGGTTGATAAACGAGAGGCGTGGACCAATTGTTCAACTATCTCTCCAGAAGACAGGTTACTTTTGAACCCCATGCTTCCTGTAGCACAGAATGTGCAGCCCATTTTGCATCCAACCTATAAGAAAAGAGTGTCTGGTCAACATAAAACGGCTTTCTAAGAGAACAAAACATAAAATACTTAGGCATGCCAAAAGGAAAACATAATTTGCATCTAATATACAAGCAACAAGCCTTTTACTAATAAATAAATAAATAGAGTTAATGAAATGACATACCTGAGACGATATGCACAAGGTTGATCTTGGTCCTCCAGAACGAGGCTTTCCATTATATTTCCCCAAACGTGTGTCGTATCTCATAATCACACACTCCACAAATGCTCCATTCTAGCGTTTAACCATGTCAATGAGATATTTTATCAGAAAACCAGTGTCAATCAGATATACTGTAAAGCAAGAGTCGCCCTTTTTCTTAACAAGCAGATAAAATCAGAAACATTTAAAGCAGGCAAACCAATGCCTCAGGTCTACAAATATATAAAATTAGAACAATAGTACAAATTCAAATTGGGAAATAATCAAAATCTTCACACATACTCTCATCTTCAAGGAATGGGGGATTGTAAATGATTAGTTTTTGGTTTAGTTTTTGAATAGCAGTTTGTGTCCCTTTTTGTTGCCATTGTCAGTGAATTGCCTTTCCTCTTATGATATAATTGAACATGAAATAAGAATTTAACATAGCCTATTAAATTTACTTGGCAGGTGTGGTCCATGTTCACGGCTAACTTTGGCATCCTTTGGGCAAGTCCTAAGAAATTCAGGAATATATTAGAGTGCTGGGAAAATGCATGTCCAGAAGGATCCTTAAAGAAGGTTTGGAGAGATATTCCTCTTAACATAGCTTGGACGATATGGAAAGAAAGAAATAATCGGTGTTTTGAAGGCAAGAAGGAGCAGCTGCCATATGTGAAATATAGTTGTTTGCATTATTTGTACTATTGGAAAGATGGAAATGTTGTTAAGAATTTTCATAATATGCTGGACACGCTAGACTGCTTAGGATTTTAATGTTTTTAAGCCAGCACTATCTCTGTATTTTTGCCGAACCAGTTTGATACTGTTTTTAATAATAGCTTCACCTTATCAAAAAAAGAAAAAAAAAACATAGCCTATTAAAAAGCTGTGGGGTGGGTCAGCTAAAAGGTAAAACCTGGAGCTTGATGAGGAGCTTGGTGGTGACGCCGTCGCTGGACTCCAAGACAGAGTCGACAACAGAAGTTGAAGCTCTGAACTTGGAACGAAGCAAAACGTAAGCCGAGGAGGGCAAAGATGGAATATCTTCCCAATCGCAATCTGGGTTCTGTATTACATACCTATACATGCAAAAATCGTGAGCAAAACAAAACAAAAGAAAAAATTCTAACTTTGTGTTACTTATATTAATAATAAGACACACAAAGTAAGGGACGGATAAACTTACTTCCAAATAAGAGGGATGAAGCGAGTGTTGATACTGGCCTTGTCGAATTCAGCCCTGATTACTGAAGCATCGAATACCGATTTTAATGCCATTGCATTCCTGCACTTGACCTAACCAGTAGTAGACAGAAAAGGAGCTATTCTTTCCTTCAATTGGGGACAAGGGCAATGAACGATGTGCTAACGGCGGCGTTTGCCATCGGCAAAAAGACTATGGTTTTGCTTAAATGCCATGTCATCCCCTTAATTTTTAAATTCTGACACTTTAAACCTCTTAAGTTTTGGAGAAGGCATTAATATACCCTAAAACTTGTTCCAAATTACCGATCACAGCCTTCGGGAATTTCTGCATAAAAAAAGATATTGCAAAGCTAATAGATTATTGTTACAAAATTTAGCTCAAAGTAATAATATAAAACAAGAAGATAAGTAGAATAAGAGAAGAAGAGATAACTTTCTTATTTCATCAAGTGTTCAAGTGTGTACAATGTGATGCCCAAACCCTCTATTTATAGGATGATATAGGTAATACAAAGGGATGCCATGAACATAGTATTACCTATTGAGAACATGGGGGAAGATCATGGAGGTGTGAGAGTTACATCCATAATGGTAAGAAGTAGTGGGAGGTTAATGGAGAAGAGTAGTGGGTGTTACTCCCTTAGGAGTTATGGACATCCACCATAATCAAATATTTCATAACACTCCCCCTTGGATGTCCAAAGATAATGTGCCTCGTTAAAACCTTACCAAGAAAAAACCCTGTGGGAAAAAATCTTAGTGAAGGAAAAAAAGTACACATATCTTGTAATACGCATTACTTGCTGCCTCGTTAAAAACCTTGCCAGGAAAACCCAGTGGGATAAAATCTGTGCGAAGGGAAAAAGAGTGCAGCGCGTGCTATACTCCCCGTGACAAAAATATCACTTGATATCTCAAAGACGATAAATTCCAATCATGTATAACAACTTCTCAATTGCTGAGGTTGGCAATGAAGAAGTTTGCCAAATTATCAATTGAACAAATTTGTTGAACATCAATCATGTCTGAAATAGAACTTTAGTGAAATACGTTTTATTTTGTCTCCTTCGATAGTCCTTCTTTCAATTGAGCTATGCATGCAGAATCATCTTCAATGTAATTGAAATCTTGTTGAATATCATAATTTGGCATTACGCTCACAGCCAAATAGATTATCTGAACAACGAACTATGCCCTGCATTTGTATAACCAACATAACCTTGACAACAATTTTTAGAATAAACAAATCTATATCAAAGATTCCTTTCGCAATATAACACTAATCGTATTTCGATATCTCCATACATCCTTTATACTTTCAGCTGTTGGAACTATCCGTCCAACTTCATATTTTTCAGATTAAGTCAATTTTCATTGCATATTTTTCATTTGGCCAATCATTTATCTGTCCAAATCCCATGACAGATTTGAGCTCAAGATCCTCGTCAACATTAATAGTATTGAGTGCCACATTATATCAACAACATTGTCGACGATTATTTTACATCGGTTCCATCATCAGTCAATAAAGACATAACTTATCAAGATCTCATTATTTTCAGGTACCTGAGCCTCTCCCATGAGGTCTTATGAAGTGTTATGTCATGGTGCTCTTATATAGCACTTGCCTCCTTATTATGACCATCTTGAACATTTGCTCCTCTCCTTCTTCAAGAATTTTATCTTTGGAACCGATTAGACTATTACGCTTGATGCGTGCCATAGACACTGTCTATCATGAACTTTATTCCATTTGGAGCATTAGTAGCTGAAATATGATATTTAGTTTTGGGTCAGCAAATTCGCATGGCAATATTTTGCAAATGAATTATCACTTGAACTTCAAGTTCATATTTTCTTGTACGAGGATCTAAGTATACTCATAATAATTCATTCCATGTATTACTTTTTTCAGCTGCTCATTTTCTCCCCCTAATGTTTGGATCACCAACGCATATCTCCAACCTTCTTTGAGGACCAATCTTTGTACATTGTGGTGGCACAATTAAATCATATAGTACATCCATATTTCTAGATGGAAATATTTGGTTCCTGACCCTAAACCAATTGTGATGGGGAGAATGTATCATAATTTGTTGGCTAGATGCGTACAAGTGATGTTGTATATTAAATAATATACCTCATACCAAATTTCGATTTGGGAGTTTTATTCTCATATCCAATGGTTTAGCTATAATTGGACGCATACAATTTCTACTAAACCAACTTGGATTTAAACCAGCATTATCATCACAATTTACATTCTGGAATTGTGCTCTAATAATTTGAGCAAGCAACCATGCAAAAGCCAAACTGCAAGTTGACAACAAATGCACATGTGACCATACAATAAATGCATCTTTTAAAATTATATAATAGTAAACGGTCCACATGGCAGGTGACTGGGCCCATATATATATCACCTTTTATTCATTCCAGATTTTAAGGGATTCAATCCCAACCTTGACTGGTATATCATGAGAATAAGCAGCACAAGAGAATTCTTGAAGAATTTTCTATTGCTTCAATATATACCAATGTGAATTCTCAATTAATTTTCACATCATAATTGAACCGGGATGGCCAACCGGTCGTGCCAACTAATATTTGTTTCAGTAAATATTTAATTTACTATGGCATGTGATTCCATCACCATGCTTATACATCTGTAGTACAAATAGAAGAAAAATCGGGTAACCTTTCATATTTACCCGGTATGATTATAATAATATGAAGATATTCAATCTTCCTTTCATTTATAGTCTCAATATGCCAACCACTTTGGCTAATATATTTGAAACTCAAAAAGTTCCTTTTTGAGAGTTACTACCACCAATGCCATGAATAATTTTATTAATTCGGGTAGTAATAAATTCGCTCTTTCGGAGCTCTCAATAATTTTGTACTACAAGATCTTTTATACCACCATCCAAGTGGTGAATTTTTCCTCCACAGAAAAAATTATGTTATCATTGTCACAGTCAAAAATATTATAAACAAGACTTATTTCTTGCTTTACTTTTGCCTTTAATAACTTTTTATAAGGCATGTCAAAATATTTTCGACGCACCACATATACACGACAAATGACATATTCGTGTAACCACATAGTAGTGTTCATGATCCTTCTTTCTCTCTGAGAGATAGAGGTGAGTTGTAGTATTTATTCAACCATACATAAATATATTCTTGTGCATAATTTGTATCACATATATATTTCACATTCACTTCAGGAATGAATCTGCATTTACAATGCTTATCACAAGTCGCATTCTTTTAAAAAAATGGACTATAATCGTCAGAGCGTGCCTCATATTTACAGACCATATTGATACACAATTCCTTCACCTTTGAAGGATTATTTTGAGAACCCTTATTGTTCTCCTTTTCACAATTACCATAATGATGACTATTATTATTTTGATCTTTGGCACGCCACATTCATTGGTCAATCACTTGTCTTCATTTAGACATATTATGCATCGCTACCAAATTCACTTCAAGAATGGAGCAATCAAGTGGGACAAGCTTCATGTTTTTTCATGAAAAATACATTATTTTTTCTTTAGTCATCATTATATCATCAATATGGTGCATTAGGACTCAAACCCAATGCATTACCCATATAAAGGCATGTTAGGCCATAATGAGTTGGGACTCGAACCCAACTTTTACAATCATGGATCATCAGGACTCAAAACCCGATGTCTTACCCTCATGGTGCGTTGGGACTTAAACCCATCGTCTTACCTTCAATAAATGGCATAATAAGCCAAAGTGCACTGGGACTCGCCCTCGAGTATTTAAAAGTGTTATATCACTTTAGGCAACCATGCATACTATATAACTCTGTCATGGTTCAAGTATATTTTCTTATGCAAAACATTAAATTTAAAGAACTATTACATGATAAATCCTTCAAGATAGAAAATAATCTAGTACTGTAAGTAATAATAAACCATCTAGATAGATATGCTTTATGTATGACTATGAACCATCCAATATGAATGAAATAAATACTTGAGTTGTAGCTATATGGAAAACGTTGCTCAAGTATGATATGTATACTAGTAGTACTAATAGAATTACAAGAAAAAGTGATTTGTCGACTATGGCCAGAAGACATTTATATTGCCATATATTAACCCTTCCAATTAGTATATAAGTAAGCACAATAATTATATACTTAGGAGCATACATTGGAATGATGGACCACTTACCAAAACAAAGATAATCTATAGAACATTTTTCTCACTGTCCATACGAAATCCAACAGGCTTATGCATTGGAAGCTACGGTTTTACTTGGCAATGGTAATACAAAAACAGATCATTTATTGCGACACATTTCCTAAAAGATGAAAAGGATTGTCGAAGAGAACAATCGTGCTGATAACGTGTTACAAAACTTAGCTCAAAGTAATAATATAAAACAAGAAGATAAGTAGAATAAGAGAAGAAGAGATAACTTTCTTATTTCATCAAGTGTTCAAGTGTGTACAATGTGATGCCCAAACCCTCTATTTATAGGATGATATAGGTAATACAAAGGGATGCCATGAACATTGTATTAACTATTGAGAACATGGGGGAAGATCATGGAGGTGTGGGAGTTACATCCATAATGGTAAGAAGTAGTGGGAGGTTAATGGAGAAGAGTAGTGGGTGTTACTCCCTTAGGAGTTATGGACATCCACCATAATCAAATATTTCATAACAATTATTTAATTGTTTAGAGATTGGGGATTTCTTAATAGCTAACATTTAGAGCTTTAAACTCATTCGACAACAACAATAACAATATAAGTAAGTGTAATCTCACGGGGTCGGAAGAGAATATGATGTAGAGATGTTGTTTTCCCGAATTGACCCTCAGCTAAAAAAAAGAATTTTCTTCCAAAAGTGAAAAATCAATAATGAAATAAAAGAAAAAGAATATTGCCAGAAAAAATGGTAATAAAAAAACCAAAGGTACTAATTAAATTGAAGAATAAGATAATACTAGAATTCTAATAATAACGATGATAAATACAAATTAGAGCACATAAGGTGCTCAAAACTAGAATCATGCTCTCCCAATAAGAGAGAAAAATCACTCGACTACCTACTTTCCTTCTATTCTAATTCCGACCTTCAAGCTCTTCTATATAGGGTTATGTTCTCAGTAAGCGGAAAATGTGTCATGTCCTATCCAATCATCTCTTCCCAATTCTTTCTCGGTCTACCCCTACCTCTCCTTGCATATATCGCTTTCAACCTCTAGCACCTTTCTCGGAGGCATCTACGGTAACTCATTAATACTAGCTAATTAAGTTTATGATTTGTTTAGTGAATTATTAATTAATTAGACAACCATGTGATGCAATTAATGACCTTACCAAAATAACGTATTCTGATTGTTTGGTACTACTCATTTCATTTGGCAGAAAAGATCCTAGATTTTGCCCCTTTTCCATTAATTTAACTTCAATCGTATTAATGAAAAGGGTGACTCCATTGACCAATACTATTATTACAAAGAATTAAAGGGATCCAAAAGAAATTCAATACCAGCAAATCTCAGAGTTGTAGGCAAGGTATTACTCCACTTTTAACCAAGTATCAATTGTTTCATATATTCTCAAGTGAAATCAATGCGGTCAGCCAACAAGCTAGCTTCCTCAATATTACTGTATACGGTAGAAATCGAGGTTACCCGATTTCTCAGGCTCGAAGGGTCATCTTAAGTCCGAGTTCAGGATGGATCAAGTTCGAGCTCGACGGACCAGGCTCGAGATCGATGACATAGCACAAGGCTCGAAGAACCAAGTGTTAGAGGAACGTCGAGCCTGATATGACTGACCTCGAGATGATGCCGTTACGGATTTGTAACAAAATGGGCAAGATTCCCGCCACGTCCCCAAGATTGTGGCGTAAGTCCCAGAATAGATTTGTACGAATCCGTACTAGGCGGTTAGATAGCTGTCCCAATAAGATTCCTTACTGTAAACAGGGATGTAACTTATTTAGGGTTCCTCTATTATATAAAGGGACCCCAATCATTTAGAAAGAGGATCCAATCATTGGCAAATAATATACTATCTTATTTTTCTGGATCACTGGTCATCAGACTTGTCTCTTCTCTTTACTGTTCTTACTTTATTGTTCCTGGTTCATCTCGAGGTCACTAAGCTCGAGGCCGATACTGTTTGATAACACTGGTTTGATTCACTTATTTCCTTCATTTATACTTCGTAATTCTTGATTATTAATTGGTATTGAACTATATCACATATCTTTAAAACCACATATCAAATTTAATTGTTACTCGTATTTTCAAGGTAAACAGTTTGGCACCCACCGTGGGGCTAAAGATAATAGTGATTATTTCAGTACTGATTCTCATAACACACGTTATTTTTACACTTTTTCTTGTCAAGAATTTTTGATTTTCAGGATTAAACATGTCAAACTCGTAAAATGCACCTGTTCATGACAACGAAGGTCTTGGATTTCATGGGAAAAACAACAATGTAGAGGTTGGTGTACCACCGATAAACCCATGAGAAGTGCCAAATGTGGAACCAGTTGATATTAGTTTGCACATTGCTTTGGATGCAGATTTAGGCGCAGACCCAGGAGGAAGTGTACACAGGGAAGCCCGATTTGGGGGCCAAGGAACACAAGGTATAGGAGATGGGGGAGTCAGCCTCCAAGTGATATTCAAGATGCTGCAAGCTCAACAGGTTGTCATCGCTAAACTTCAAAGACAGAATAAAACTCCGAGTATAGACGAACCGGAAAACACTCGACGTACTGAACCGGCGCCAGAGAGGTCAAACAAAAATGGCTCGGGGACTGACCCACAATTATGAGGATGCTCGAAGAGCTCGCCAAGAGGATCGAGTCCGGGGAAAAAAGGATTGAGGATAATGACAAAAAAGTGGAGACTTATAACTCCCGTGTCGATTAAATACCGGGAGCTCCCCCGATGTTGAAGGGGTTGGATGCCAGGAAATTCGTACAAAGGGTGTTTCCTTCGAGTGCGGCTCCGAAGCCCATCCCAAAGAAGTTATGTATGCCCGATATACCTAAATACAACGGAACCTCTGGCCCAAATGAACACGTTACTTCTTACACATGCGCCATAAAGGGAAACGACTTGGAAGACGAAGTAATCGAGTCTGTACTGCTGAAGAAGTTCGGGGAGACTCTATCGAAGGGTGCCCTAATATGGTATCATAACTTACCCCCTAATTTTATTGATTCGTTTGCTATGCTTGCAGATACTTTTGTAAAGGCACATGCCGGAGCCATTAAAATTGCAACAAGAAAGTCGGACCTTTTCAAGATAAGGCAGAAAAATAACGAGATACTCAGGGAATTCGTATCTCGATTCCAAGCAGAGAGAATGGATTTGCCTCCAGTCACCGATGACTGGGCTGTTCAAGCTTTCACTCAAGGTCTCAATACTCGGAGTTCCATAGTGTCACAACAGTTAAAGCAAAGTTTAATCGAGTACCCGGCTGTCACTTGGGCCGGCGTACATAATCGGTATCAGTCGAAGATTAGGGTCGAAGACGATCAACTAGGGACTCCTTCGGGGTCCGTTTATCTTAGCAGGATCATGGATATGATCAAAAGGGATATCGATCGAGAGCCGAGGTCGAATAGAGATCGATATCAATCGTACAACGGAGACTATAGAGTCAGCGGTTCCGGGCAAAGCTTCACACGAAATGAGAGGAGAAATGATCGAGGTCAAAATTCACGGGGGCTTGATGCCGAGGAAGATCACGTTAAGTATCCAAAGTTCGAATAAAGGTAAGACCCCAGTCCAATCTTTTCTGTTCTTTCGACTAACACTTGCAGGCTATCGATAAGGATCGGCACGAAACTCTGGATCTTGAAGCACGTGTTGCACTCTTTTTCCCTTAGACCGATTTTTGTCCCAGATAGGTTTTTCCAGCGAGGTTTTTGACGAGGCAGCTGTTGTTCGTGCTAACTAAAAGCAATTCAACAGTATCCGAGGTTCCCTACTGTAAGCCTCGAATACTGGAGGGCGTGACCTTTGAATGTCTACTCTCTGACAAGGAAATCACTTAGTGACAGCGGGCCACAATAGGAAAGTGTTGTAAGGGCCAAACGGTCAGATTAATCGTGCCCGTATAGGTTACTCGAGCCCTAGACATCAAGAATGCGCGCATGTATAATCATCTATCAAGAGAAGTACTTTTCCTTGTCGATATCCCATACCTTTATAAAATTTTCATATTTTATACTCTTGATCTATTGTGTAAACAGGCTTAAGGGCCGACCACGGCAGAAATTCGAACAACTGACCCATGCTTGAGGGTTGCTGTCCCAAAAGCGAACGGAATCAAACTGCTAACATTTCAAGACCATAAGACCTTAAAGGCAATCCTCGATATTGCAGGCCACGGCCACCCCACTCGGGGACTGACACTTCGGGCAAGCTCGAAGTGAAATGGAAGATCAGCCCAAAGGGCAAGTTCCGAACTAAATGGCTACGGCCAAACTAACGCGGATCGGAGACATCCGAAATCCGTGACAAATACAAAAGCCCAAGGGCTACCTTAGCCCGAGTTCGAGAAAACTCTCACTTGGGGACTATCTATGAAGCATAAGGGCTAACTTTACTTCGAGTTCGAGCAAATCCTCACTCGATCATAAAAGCCTAAGGGCTATCTTAACCGAAGAGCAAGCATGTCTCGAACACTCGAGGACTATTTACTTGAGCTATCTGAGTTTGAAATAATAAGACCTCAAAGAGGCACCCCCGATATAGCAAGGCAAGGCCATCACACTCGGGGACTAACATTTCGAACAAGTTCGAAATGTTATCGGGAAACAAGTTCAAGAGACATACCCGAAGGCTACGGCCATACTAAAGACTACGGTCATATAAAAAGGCTACGACCGATATAATGCGGCTCGGAGACGTCCGACTTTCGCCACAAAATAAAGGCCTTCAAACACTTTGAAAAACCAGTTAAATCAGGCTACCCTCGGCAAAAGCAAATAATAAAGGGCTTCGATAAAATCAGCCCTCGGATAATTTAAAGGCTTTGATAACATCAACCTTCGAAAAAGCCTCAAGAGTTATTTGATTGTCGTTACACAGACGAATTACAAATAAGGTTCCGATCGGTCGAACCTTCGAAAAACCCAACGGGTACAATTAACACATGCTAAGGCATAGAAAATTTTTCACTTAATCTTATAGCCGAAAAGAGGGAAAAATTATAGCCGTTATTAGAGGCCGAATTGGCCCAACTCAAAGAGCCTAAGGGCCAATACAAAAGAGCGTAAGGACCGCTCCAAAGAGCCTAAGGGCCAATATAAAAAAGCTCAAAGGCTACTTTAACCAGAGTTCAAGCAAATTCTCACTCGGGTACTATCTATAAAGCCTAAGGGCTAACTATATTTCGAGTTCGAGCAAGCACTCACTCGACTAAGCCTAAGGGCTACCCGAGTTCGAGCAAATTCTCACTCGGGGACTATCTATAAAAGCTTAAGGGCTAACTTTACTTCGAGTTCGAGCAAATCCCCACTCGACTATAAAGCCTAAGGGCTATCTTTCATTTCAAGTTCGAGCATATACCCACTCAACCATCAAGTCCAAGGGCTACCTTACCCCATCGACTGTTTGGCCTAAGAGCCACTCAAACTCAAGTTCAAACGATCATTCGGGGTCCATTGATCAGAAACGGTCAAGGGCAATACTTATTGTCGGTCATTACCATCTCGAAACTTTGGATATTCAAAGGGAATTTTATGCTAAGACGCTCTGACCCGCATAAAAGGGTAATAGATTCAGAAGCCATGAAAGGAAGAAAGCTTTGTATAAACCTATTAACAAGGGCTATGGGTCACGATCAAGAGTTCCTCACACGGGCTGATCAGCCTCAAAAACGAAAAAACCCCCAGAATCTTTTTCACTGCCGGACGCGCTAGAGTTCTCGGAGTCTTCCTCTCGAAAGGCCGGCTTCCGCGCTTTTTCCTCAATCGCTTACGTCACGATGATGATATCATGGCAAATCGGGGTAAAGATCAAGGACTCAATTCGTTTCTTGTCGTTATATTCCAAAAAACGAGGGGGCTATCTGTATACGGTAGAAATCGGGGCTCGAGATCGATGACATAGCACAAGGCTCGAAGAACCAAGTGTTCGAGGAACGTCAAAGCCTGATATGACTGACCTCGAGATGACGTCGTTACGGATTTATAGCATAATGGGCAAGATTCCTGCCACGTCCCCAAGATCGTGGCGTAAGTCCCAGAATAGATTTGTACGAATCCGTACTAGGCGGTTAGACAGCTGTCCCAATAAGATTCCTTACTGTAAATAGGGATGTACCTTATTTAGGGTTCCTCTATTATATAAAGGGGACCCCAATCATTTAGAAAGAGGATTCAATCATTGGCAAAGAATATACTATCTTATTTTTCTGGATCATTGTTCATCAGACTTGTCTCTTCTCTTTACTGTTCTTACTTTATTGTTCCTGGTTCATCTCGAGGTCACTAAGCTCGAGGCCGATACTGTTTGGTAACACTGGTTTGATTCACTTATTTCCTTCATTTATACTTCATACTTCTTGATTATTAATTGGTATTGAACTATATCACATATCTTTAAAACCACAAATCAAATTTAGTTGTTACTCGTATTTTCGAGACAAACAATTACTCCTCCGGTCTTTTTTATATTTGTCATTTTAGTCAATTAGAATTTGGTTAGAAATATTTAATCCTTTAGAAAATCAAGAAAGAATGCAAAAATCCACTCTTGTTGTTCCCATAAAATATAGGATGATTAGTTACTTATTAAATGAAAAATAAGAGTGACTTAGTCAAATAATCTTTATGATTAATGTTAAACGGTATTCTTAGTACGTGTGAAGAAGAATTCAACGACAAATGAAAAGGACCCAAGGAAGTACTACGCATCGAATATATAGATGTTACTCCACTGTCCTAATCGAAAGAACATGATGCATAGTGCTTTGAATTAAACAAGGTCGTAGCTTCTCAATTACAACAAACAACAGCTCTGAGACATAATAATTACCTCTATATATTATTACTGTGAGCTCTATCCTGAGATAGATTGACACAGGGATTCATAGAAAAAGAAGCCTGTAGCAAATTTAAACGTTACTACATGTTTCTCATTATTGACGCATATAATTCAACAAGAAATAACATGAGAAGCATTTAATTTAGATAGGAGCTCGAGTTGTTCGTTCCAAATTAACCAACAACTGGTGCTGTAACAAACTCCCCAAAGACTATGTCTTCCTCCAATGAATGTATCGTCTCTGAAGAAAGGCAAATATCATGAATCATGCTCCCTTTTTCTAGCCCAGGTGACACTGTTATTTTCCCCTCTAACATATTTCCCATGCCACTTCTATGCGCAACTGGCTTTCCCCAGCCAAAATCATACTTATAAAAATCGAATCGTGGAGTGTTCATTTCAAGATTGGCCTTTACTTTTAACTTAGCTACATTTTCTTTGGTAAAAAGAAATACCCTTTCTTCTAGCATTGGTGGTGGAATGGACCTATTGTATGGGTCCGAAATAGAGAAAGAAGGGGGATTAACTATTCAATTCTTACCTATTACTGCTGTAGGATAATTGACAATAGGAAATTCTATATACCTGAGTTCAAGAATTAGTGATTTGTAAAGAACCCTAGAACTTTCCGTTGCAAGGCTGCCTCTGCTCTGTTTTGTAGCATTCTGTTCTCTTTTCCGTATAAGATTTGCATGAAAGAACTTAAGGTTTAAACTTCTGTTTTGTTTGTATAAGAGTTCTTAGCAGACTTGTTTAAGGCTTTTTGTTTTTAGCCTTTTTTTTCTCTTGCCTTTTGAAAGGCAGATACGTTCCTCTCTTTTTGTTTGTATAAGGCTTTAAGCCTTTGTTTACAACTGTCCCTTTATGGGCTTTAGGTTAATTTTTTTTTGACTTAACTAATAATTAATGATACGCACTTTTTAATAATTAATAATATTAAAAATTATTAATATTTCTCCTAATTGTATGTCCAATTATTTATAAATAGAAAAGTAATTCAAAATCAATCACAAGGATTTAAACCGTAATAGAAGTATAATTTAAAATTATAAAAATTAAATTATATATTTAGCTTGTGTTGAAACTTTTATAAATTTGAGGAGTGTTACATTAGAACTACTTTCCCGTTAGAATTTTAGTAGTGCCTTCGAACTCAACCTTTTAATACAAAGGAAGTTAATTTGAATAATTAACGGGATTCTCCACTACATCAATATTCTTTTCCGAACTATTTTTCAAACCCTTTCATCGTTTTCCCATTAATATTGCTCCATTATGGAGTCACCACAATGTGGTATCTTGATAAAACACCCAACTATATAATGGAGTCTCAATTGAAATAGCAAAAGAAATGTTACGAGCTACATAATAACTAATAAGATAAAGAAAAAAAGAAAGAATTGTTAACGAGGATAGACCTAAAAAATCATTAAATAACATAAAAAACACACAAGTTTATAATATTCAAACAAACAGTATCTATTACAAAAGAATCAAACAAATATTGCACATGTACACTTAATCATCTTGTCTAGATTTTAAAGATAGAACACAACAAAGTACAAACTATTCATCAGTATAAGTTTTTTTAAACGCAATCTGTAGCATCAGAATTTTCCATGTCGGAGATTATCAGCTGTAGTAGTTCCTTGTAAATTGCTCGTAGTAGCCATTCTGGAGCCATTCTTGTTCGAAACAGGAGAAACCAGAGAAGAACCTCTGTAATTGAAACTTTTAGGCTGGGACAGCTCCAAGAAATCAACAGTAACCGGAGGCTGAAACTCCGATCGAGTTCTCCGATGAGAAGAGCCCTCTATAGAGTCAGCTCCGACGAGCATGTGGTAGCTCCGGTTAGAGGTATCGGAGAGACACCGGAAAGTATTGTGGTGAGGCTTCTGTTTCTTCATAGCGTGAAGGAGAAATGGGATTAGACCTTCCATAAGGAAAAATATAGTAGCTTTTCTTCTTTTGAATGGGTGAGTTTTGGATGTTGTTTAATTCTTCTTAGTTTTGATGTAAGAAATGAGAATGGCTGACATATATTTATAATGGAGAAAGTCTGCAGGAGGAAGTTTCATGGATATGGATAAGAATAGTCATCAAGGTTGATTAATGCAAAATTGTCAAAAGAGTGTACCAACTTGATTCAATAGAATGATATTATTAAGCATCGGTGAAATCAGAAATTTTCTCAGGTGTTCAAACTTGAAAAAAGTAAAAAATAATTCTCAACAAAAGATATTCAGCATATACATCTAAAATCAATACTATTATATTTTTATATATAATGTAATTTTTCGTAATATTTCAACACAGAGCGGTCAATTGAGCGCGCTTAGCAAAAGGTGGCTTTGCCTAGGATTAAGTATATAACCGTTGAAGAAAATACTTAGATTGTATAACAGGGAAATGTCACTAATATAATCTGTGGGCAAGACTGTATCAATAACGCGTAGCAGACAGTTGGAATCCACTAATTTTCAAGTCTTGATGACATTCCTTTTCATTCAACGTGCTTAATTAACTCCTTTCAATTTCTATGCTTTGACTGAGGCACAGAACAAGTTGAACACAGAACATACCTTCACTGGTTATAATTATGTTAAGGTACAACCAATTCATCACTAGTTTCAACTTTTCAAGCTTCAATTTCCTTATCCTTTACACAGCAACTGGCAAGTTTCTTTTAATCAAGTTAAAATTCGTGTTTTAATCATTACTAGGCATGTGTTAAATATTTATAACCGATGTTTTTGTAATTCCTCCAAAATTTAACAGGTTAGGTGAGAGATATTTAAAGGGCAAATAACAATGAGTTGAATGCAAATTGACTCATTATTAAAGTTTTGATTGAAATGGGTGAAAAGTATTCCAATATATTGATTTTCAACCAGTAGGTTAAAGTCCGTTTAGTTACTTATCTACCCTTAAATAAAAGGAGTGACATAGAGCCCGTTTGGATTAGCTGATATGAAGTAGATGATAAGCAATAGGTGCTGAAAAGCACTTTTAAATGCTGAAACTGATTTAAAAAATAAGTAGTTACGTTTTTTGTTACAAGTGCTGAAATTGATAATAAGTTGTTGCAGTATTTGATAAAAAAGTGGCTGATAAGCTCTTTTTCTATTAAATTGACTTAAATAACCTTAGAACTGTTTTATAAGGGCGTAATTTCTTTAAAATTTTAGATTCCAGATCGATTCAAATTCAAAATATTCTATTTGTCATTTTATTTTAAATACAATTAAAAGATAATTTTTACGGTTAACGTAATTTATTTTATGATAAGCATATAATCATAGGTTATAATAATTAATAAATTGGCAAAAGTTCTCAGTAAGAAATAAACCTAAATATGACAAAATATTTGAAGAGAAACAAACACCGTCTTCATCGCCACAACACTTAGAAAACAATACACCAAAAAATTGATATGTCCTTATTTATTACATACAATTCAAAGATTAATACACAATCATATAGATATAAATATGCAAAGGAATAGAGAATTTGCTTATCTTAAATAGTCAACGAGAATTGCAGAATTGAAGAGGCGGCGACGACAGGGGGATTAGGTTGAAAACATACTTGAGGCAATGAATATCGATGTAGGAGTTTTGTTCTAAAACAGAATATTTTAAGGATAAAAGAATAAAAATCTTGGTCAAACTTAAAGTGCTTATAAGCTAAAAATTCATAAGCTGGGGGTGACCAGCTTATGGCTTTTGGCTTATTTTTGACCTATAAGCACTTGGCTTATAGGCACTTTTAACTTTACCAAATGCGTAGATAAGCCGAAAAGTGCTTATAAGCTAGTTTGACCAGCTTATAAGCTTAGCCAAACACCCTCATAATCTTTAAGGGAACGAGGAACAATCTTTCTTTGATCAAGTTGTAACAAAAAATGTTTGAGAAATGACTCATTTTCTCGACCCAATATGAATACGGAATGCTTCATGTATCAGACTGTCCTTTATTTTAATTTGAATAATCCAAACAAAATTCAGATGAAAAAGAGTCGTAATAACTTGTTTTTACTGCTTTATATTATTTACAGGTTAATTTTATCCATGGTCATTGAACTTTTAGGTTTGTTATCCAAAAGTCACTTTTTTTTTGTTGTTACGTAAAAAGCATTTAACTTTGTGTTCATTACACAAAAGTTACTTTTCTTTCTTTTGTCACATAAAAATCATTTTACTTTGCTCTAGTTATCACAAAAGTCACACTTTTACTTGAAAAGTCTATTATGCCCTTGATATTATATAAACCTTCATATTATGTATTACCTTCTATATTATATACTATATAATATATTATTACCTATGTATTTTATTTATAAATAAAATAACTTAATATTATTTTATTTATTATTTTTATAATATATTCGTATATTTAATTTTTTCTTAACGTTAGTTTTCAAGATATATTAGTAGCGTTATTAAATTTGTCAGTAACTTTAATGTATATTAGTAGAGAAATAAGACGGCAAGTACATTTCTGTGAGAAAATTCATATAAACAAACAAAGGAAATGAGGAAAAAAACATATGTTAATCTGAAGGAAAATCCCTAGGTAACTCTACATGCGAATTTAGCTGGGGATATTTTCTTGGGGATTTACCTGGTCGGCAATTGGTTATTTGGAAAATTACACTACTAGAAATTCGAGAAAAACCGTCCCAAAAAACCGACCAAAGTTGGTCGGTAATTGCCAATAATCGTCCAAAATGCGACCATTAACGTGTGGTCGATATTTTGAAGGCCGTGAGGGTATGCCAACCAAAGTTGGTCGGTCAATTAAATTCAAAAAAAGAATTGTTGAAAAAAGTTATTTTATAACACTACTAATATATCTTGAAAACTAACGTTAAGAAAAAAAATTAAATATTCGAATATACAACAAAAACAACAACAACAACAACAATCCAGTATAATTCCACTAGTGGGTTATGTGAGGGTAGTGTGTACATAGATCTTACCTCTACCCTGGGTAGAGAGGCTGTTTCCAATAGACCCCCGGCATCCTTCCCTCCAAGAACTTCCAACCTTGCTCTTGGGGTGACTCGAACTCACAACCTCTTGGTTGGAAGTGGATGGTGCTTACCCCCAGAGCAACCCACCTTGTCTAAAATATATATTATAAAAATAATAAATAAAATAATATTAAGTTATTTTATTTATAAATAAAATACATAAGTAAAAATATATTATATAGTATATAATATAGAAGGTATTACATAAATATGAAGGTTTATATAATATCAAGGGCATAATAGGCTTTTCAAGTAAAAATGTGCTTTTTGTGATAACTAGAGCAAAGTAAAATAATTTTTGTGTAACAAAAGAAAGAAAAATGACTTTTATGTAATGAACATGAAGTTAAATAATTTTTACGTAACAAAAAAAAGAAAAGTAATTTTTGGGTAACAAACACAAAAGTTGAATGACCATAGGTATAATTAACTCTATTATTTACATATCTGTCTATTTAACATCTCATATTTCGTACACATTAATATCATCAACAATCTCTGTGGCAAGTGGCAACTAAGATAAGCTTTTTCACCCAAAAGGTAAGTTTTTATCAGCGTCGATGATTGATATGTTTATTAGAATGTGATGATATTATTATGCATTTCAATTTTTTTCTACCGTAAGATTCTTACGTTTTTTAAAACTTTTCTCTAAAAATGTCACATGATATGTAACTTTGTTGTATTTCACCTAACAGACGGAGGCAGATCATATGAGACAAGTCCATTGCATTTTGCATTTTGCATCTTCGCATATAACCTTATGATGCCTAATTTTGTGGTCCCCAATGTTTGGTTGAAGTCATGATCTAGTCTTGATTTCTTTGATTGTATCAATTTCCTCCTTGAATTATAACATTGCAGAAGATGGTGACGGGCAGGAACTTTGTTTTATCTCTCTCTCTCTCTTTACTTTATTCTTTATACATTTTTGAGAGAAAAGATTATGTTTTCTTCTACTTACTCTTAAACATATATGTGGATTTATACGTGTGGTTCTGGTTATCTAGTTTTGGGATAAATCTCAAAACATACACAATTACACTATTTTGTACAATTTTTAATTTTTTAAATTTCATGCGATGTTCCTTTGATTATCATTTTAACCACCAACTTAGATTTTATTCCAACTTTAACTAGTATATAGAAGCGAAAGTAAATTTAAACTATGCATACAGACAAAAGATAGTCATATGACTTTTTGGGTCATGTAAACACATGGGACTACCTGTTAGGACCTGACTCTTTGTCATCGGGCGTGGCACGGCTATGGCAAGGATTTGGGCGTGATGGCCTTATCAATGGCCAATGTGCGGGCAAAATGATTATGCGGGCGACGGACATGACATTGGCATTGAGGGCTGTTGTGGGCAAGTATTGGCCAAGGCCTTGGGACAGGCAAGGCGCGCTTGGCAAAGGCTTGATGAGGCAGCATGGGCAATGTTAGGGCGGCATGGCATGGCATGCGCGCCAAAGTCGGTGGCATGGCACTTTTGGGTTGTGGCAGTTATGTGCGGGCTAAGTTAAGGCAAAGCGGGAAGGCAGGATGATGGCAAAGGCTTTCAATAGCTAAGGCAAGGCTATGTGAAGGAAAATACAAGCAATGGCACGAGGGAAATGAAGGTTGACATGGGCAAGGCAGAAAACTAGGCCAAGGCAGTGCGCGGGTGGCAGCGGCGCCGGGCGTGTGCGGAAAAATCATGGCAGCGGGTTGCGGGCAAGACATTGGCGCGGAGAATGTCAAATTGAGCTAAGGCTTGGCACAAAGCAAGCCTTGGGCGAAATTCAGCTGGCCAAGTGAAGATGGCACATGCAATGCACATGAAAAGCAGTTTTGGCGGTTACCTTGTCTTAACTTCTTTGTCCCATGATCTGATCATGCTTGTTCCATTATCCATTTCGTGTATATTTTGTCCTAAGTAGTTGGGGATGTCAACTAGATGTTAGGAACACGATTTAAACGTAGCCCGACAAGTGGCAATAGCAGTAGACGACAAGTGTCATGTGCTGTCAAGTTTAAGGGCTGCCTATGTTCTATAAATAGGGCCTTTGGACTTAGGCAGAAGTAACGTGGGTAATTTCGTGTGAAATTATAAGTGGGAAACAAGAGTGAAACGTGAGGGTTTCAAAGTGTTTCAAAGGGGACTAAGGCTAGGCTTGGGCAGGTCTTAGTGTTGGCCAAGAACGACTTGTGTTCTTTGTCAAAAGTGGGCTGTGAGCAGATTGTGTTCGTAGCAAAGTGAAGGTCCTTTGTATATTTTCGAAATTAATACAAGGGTTGGGAATTTTCCCATATATGTTGTTGTTCTTATTGATTTGCTGCCTAAAATTTTATTGACGCCAAACTTGCTGAAATTTGGCTAAGTGCGAAGGAAGGCTGAGCCAAGTGCGGGACTTGACTGCCGTGCGGGTGTGACTTTGGACTGACCAAAAACGCCCCCGTGACACTACCCACGTTCATCGCCAAAAAGGAGACAAATTAAATGTCTTAGACAATTTATAAGATCCCGACCTATTTAAGAATCCTGATACATCTTTTATAGACAAAATCTTCGACCTGTGATAAGAAACTCATACAATATGTGTCACTTGTCAGCAGAAATTGCCATAATCTATGCATTGACCGAAAATTTTGTCAACACAACTCCGTAAGTGTGGGCTTGGTCATATTGTCGGTCTCAAGCCCGAAAAAAGAATGAGTTTATAGCAGGCTAACATTTTACTATAAAATTTATCAATTCATTCTGAAAATCGTATATATATTTTCCAAAAATATTACTCCACATTTTTTCTATGTAGGAACAAATATTTATAGTATAAGATAATGAGTTGAGCTAGGGGAAAAATAGATGATGGTCAAAGTGAGATTACTTTGTCTCCACAGCCACACCTCCAAACTTGGGGATGATATTGCTCATTCTGATCACCATCTTCTTCTTCAATTAATATTTGAATTGGCATGCAGGGCATGCATTGGTAGCATTTGGAGTGACAAGCCACTGGAGTTGATCCATCAACTCTATTCACCTCTTCCTTTTTAGTCACGTTGGGCGAAACCTAATTAAGTCCATGATATGAGTCAGTGGTAAATTTATATCATAAATTAATAAATAATCTAGTAAAAATGGTAACTAATCTACTATAACAAGTTAAAATATATTGATAGTGTGGGGTCCATCCCATTGGTAATAGGCATGTGCCTATGATTACTTTGGCCCCAAATTTGGAAATGAATGGAGGAGAATTGAAGCTCCTCCTGTAGCATTCTTGGATGCTACGTATTTTTTCATATAAAAGGAGAGCTCTTTCACTTCTTTTGAAAACACCAACAAAGAGAGAAAGAAAGAGTGAGGCATCACAGACAGGGTATAAGAAAATAGTCTGTGAGAAAAATAGAGAGTGTGAGCGATATTGTAGTAAGGTGGAAATATCAAAAGAGGGTTATCTCTTTTGAGTGTTGTCGTGATCTTTGGAGTATTTTACTCGGGCCTACAAAGTGTAAAATTCCTTGCAATAGTGATATCAGTTTCTTCTCTCGGGGTCGTGGTTTTTCCCCTTATTTAGAAGGGTTTTCCACGTAAAAATCTTGGTGTCGTTGTCACTCTTTTATTCTTGTTGATTACCGTATCTCAGTGCTACATTATTATTCCGCTTTTATTACTGTGAATATTATTACTGTGAGGGATTTATTCCCAACAACTGGTATCAGAGCACAAGTTCTGCTCGTTCACATAAATGCTATTCACTGTCGGTAGTACTATATTCGGCAAAAAATAAAAATGTCCGAAGTAAAGTACGAGGTAGCAAAATTCAGCGGAGATAACAGTTTCTCAACATGGCAAAGAAGGATGAGGGATTTGCTCATCCAACAAGGATTATACAAGGTACTAGATGCTGATGCCAAAAAGCCTGATACCATGAAAGCTGAGGATTGGGCTGACTTGGATGAAAGGGCTGCTAGTGCAATCAGGTTGCAATTATCAGATGATGTGGTAAATAACATCATTGATGAAGACACCGCACGTGGCATTTGGACAAGGTTGGAAAGCCTATACATGTCCAAAACGTTGACAAATAAATTGTACCTGAAGAAGTAGTTATACGCCCTACACATAGGTGAATGTACGAATTTTTTGTCACATTTAAATGTGTTTAACGGACTAATCACACAACTCGCCAATCTCAGAGTGAAAATCGAGGAAGAAGATAAAGTGATCTTGCTATTGAACTCGTTGCCATCTTCGTACGATAATTTGGCAACAACCATCCTGCACGGTAAGACTACCATTGAGTTGAAAGATGTCACATCGGCTCTTCTACTCAATGATAAGATGAGAAAGAAGCCTGAAAATCAAGGTCAGGCTCTCATCACTGAAGGTAGAGGCAGGAATTATTAAAGGAGTTCAAACAACTATGGTAGATCCGGAGCTCGTGTGAAATCTAAGAACCGATCCAAATCAAGAGTCAGAAATTGCTACAATTGTGATCAACCAGGTCTCTTCAAAAGAGATTGCCCAAATCCAAGGAAGGTCAAAGGTGAAAGCAGTGGCCAGAAGAATGACGACAATACAACCGCCATGGTGCAAAACAATGATAATGTTGTCCTCTTTATAAATGAGGAAGAGGAATGCATGCACCTGTCAGGTCCCGAGTCGGAATGGGTGGTTGATACAGCAGCATCTTACCATGCCACACCGGTAAGAGATCTTTTTTTGCAGATATGTAGCAGGTGATTTCGGCACGGTGAGAATGGGGAACACAAGTTACTCAAAGATTGCGGAGATAGGTGACATTTGTATCAAGACAAATGTCGGATGCACATTGGTTCTAAAGGATGTGCGGCATGTACCAGATTTGCGGATGAATTTGATCTCGGGAATTGCTTTAGACCGAGATGGGTACGAGAACTATTTTGCAAATCAAAAGTGGAGACTCACCAAGGGATATTGGTGATTGCAAAGGGGGTTGCTCGTGGCACGCTGTATAGGACAAATGCAGAAATATGCCAAGGTGAATTGAACGCGGCACAAGATGAGATTTCTGCAGATTTGTGGCACAAAAGAATGGGTCATATGAGCGAGAAGGGATTGCATATTCTTGCCAAGAAATCACTCATTTCTTATGCCAAAGGTACAACGATAAAACCTTGTGACTACTGTTTATTTGGTAAGCAGCATAGAGTCTCAGTTCAGACATTGTCTGAAAGAAAATTGAATATACTTGATTTAGTATATTTCGATGTTTGTGGTCCAATGGAAATTGAATCGATGGGCGGTAACAAATATTTTGTTACTTTTATTGATGATGCTTCACGAAAATTATGGGTTTATATTTTGAAAACCAAAGATCAGGTGTTTCATGTTTTCCAGAAGTTTCATGTTCTAGCAGAAAGGGAGACGGGTCGAAAGCTAAAGCGTCTCCGAAGTGATAATGGAGGTGAGTACACTTCAAGAGAATTTGAATATTACTGTTCAAGTCACGGGATCAGACATGAAAAGATAGTTCCTGGAACCCCACAGCACAATGGCGTAGCCGAGAGGATGAACCGCACCATTGTTGAGAAAGTGAGAAGCATGCTTAGAATGGCTAAACTGCCTAAGTCATTCTGGGGTGAAGCAGTTCAGACGGCCTGTTACCTGATCAATAGGAGTCCATCAGTTCTGTTGGCGTTTGACATTCCAAAGAGAGTTTGGACTAACAAGGAGGTGTCCTACTCACACCTGAAGGTGTTCGGTTGCAGAGCTTTTGCACACGTATCAAAGGAGCAGAGAACAAAGCTAGATGATAAATCTGTTCCCTGCATATTCATTGGATATGGAGATGAAGAGTTCGGATACAGATTGTGGGATCCTGTGAAGAAGAAGGTCATCAGAAGCAGAGATGTAGTCTTTCGAGAAAGTGAAGTTGGAACTGCTGCTGATATGTCAGAGAAGGCCAAGAATGGTATAATTCCTAACCTTGTTACTATTCCTTCTACTTCTAACAATCCCACAAGTGCAGAAAGTAGGACCGACGAGGTTGCCGAGCAGGGGGAGCAACTTGGTGAGGTTATTGAGCAGGGGGAGCAATTTGATGAAGGTGTCGAGGAAGTGGAGCACCCCACTCAGGAAGAAGAACAACCTCAACCTCTCAGGAGATCAGAGAGGCCAAGGGTAGAGTCATGCAGGTACCCTTCCACAGAGTATGTCCTCATCAATGATGAAGAGAGCCAAAAAGTCTTAAGGAGGTGCTGTCCCATCCAAAAAAGAACCAGTGGATGAAAGCCATGCAAGAAGAGTTGGAATCTCTACAGAAAAATGGCACGTACAAGCTGATTGAACTTCCAAAGGGTAAAAGACCACTCAAATGCAAATGGGTCTTTAAACTCAAGAAAGATGGAAATTGCAAGCTGGTCAGATACAAAGCTCGATTGGTGGTGAAAGGCTTCGAACAGAAGAAAGGTATTGATTTTTACGAAATTTTCTCACATGTTTTCAAAATGACTTCTATTCGAACAATCTTGAAATTTTCTCACCTGTTGTCAAAATAACTTCTATTCGAACAATCTTGAGCTTAGCTGCTAGCCTAGATCTTGAAGTGGAGCAGTTGGATGTGAAAACAACATTTTTTCATGGAGATTTGGAAGATGAGATTTATATGGAGCAGCCAGAAGGATTTGAAGTAGCTGGAATGAAACACATGGTGTGCAAATTGAACAAGAGTCTTTATGGGTTGAAGCAGACACCAAGGTAGTGGTATATGAAGTTTGACTCATTCATGAAAAGTCAAACATACATAAAGACCTATTCTGATCCATGTGTATACTTCAAAAGATTTTCTGATAACAACTTTATTATATTGTTGTTGCATGTGGATGACATGTTGATTGTAGGACAAGACAAAGGAGCTGATTGCAAAGTTGAAGAAAGATTTGTCCAAGTCATTTGACATGAAGGACTTGGGCCCAACACAACAAATTTTGGGGATGAAGATAGTTCGAGAGCGAACAAGCAGAAAGTTGTGGCTATCTCAGAGAAGTACATTGAACATGTACTGGAATGCTTCAACATGAAAATGCTAAACCAGTCAGCACACCTCTTGATGGTCATCTGAAGTTGAGCAAGAAGATGTGTCCTACAACAGTGGAGGAGAAAAGGAACATGGCTAGAGTTCCTTATTCTTCAGCAGTCGGAAGCTTGATGTATGCAATGGTATGCACCAAACCTGATATTGCTCATGACATTTGTGTTGTTAGCAGGTTCCTTGAAAATCCCGAAAAAGAACATTGGGAAGCAGTCAAGTGGATACTCAAGTACCTAAGAGGTATCGCAGGAGATTGCTTGTGTTTTGGAGGATATGATCCAATCTTGAAGGGCTACATGGATGCTGATATGGCAGGTGATCTTGATAATCGTAAATCTACTACTAGATACATGTTCACTTTTTCAGGGGGAGCTATATCCTGGCAGTCGAAGTTGCAGAAGTGTGTCACACTCTCTACAACTGAAGCAAAGTATATTGCTGCTACTGAAGCTGGCAAGGAGATGGTATGGCTAAAACGGTTTCTTCAAAAACTTGGATTGCACCAGAAGGAATATACAGTCTATTGTGACAGTCAAAGTGCAATAGACTTGAGCAAAAACAACATGTATCATGCAAGGACGAAGCATATCGACGTGAGATATCACTGGATTCGAGAAAAGATAGAGGATGGATCTATGCAGGTCAAGAAGATCCATACAAGTGAGAATCCTTCGGATATGCTGACCAAGGTGGTACCAAGAGACAAGTTCGAGCTATGCGAAGAACTTGTCGGCATGCACTCAAACTAGCAACCCCAGGCTTACCTCCTTCAGGTGAATGGGACTGGAGGGGGAGATTGTGGGGTCCATTTATTGGTAATAGGCATATACCTATGATTACTTTGGCCCCAAGTTTGGAAATGAATGGAGGAGAATTGAAGCTCCTCCTGTAGCATTCTTGGAGGCTACGTATTTTCTCCTATAAAAGGAGAGCTCTTTCACTTCTATTAAACACACCAACAAAGAGAGAAAGAAAGGGTGAGGCATCATAGACAGGGTATAAGAAAATAGTCTGTGAGAAAAATAGAGAGTGTGAGCAATATTGTAGTGAGGTGAAAATATCAAAAGAGGGTTATCTCTTTTGAGTGTTGTAGTGATCTTTGGAGTATTTTACTCGGGCCTACAAAGTGTAAAATTCTTTGCTATAGTAATATCAGTTGCTCCTCTCGGGGTCGTGGTTTTTTCCCTTATTCAGAAGGGGTTTCCACGTAAAAATCTTGGTGTCATTGTCACTCTTTTATTCTTGTTGATTACCGTATCTTAGTACTACATTATTATTCCGCTTTTATTAGTGTGAATATTATTACTGAGGGGGATTTATTCCCAACAGATAGTGTAAAAGACCTTAACATTGTCGGTATGCATAACTTAATCCTTATCAATATGGTTAGAATAATCAAGTGTTAGTTCATAAGTAAGAAAGCGAAAGGAACTTTTACGGTATTAGCGTAATTGAACTTATTACTGTGGTTGTTTGCTCGATCTATTTTCAAATAACTAGTTTCAATTATTATGAACAATTATCTGTATATATCTTTTATATGACCTGACGGCATAAAACCTTTTGTATAATGTCATTGTGTGGAAGTTGAAGTCTGAATAGAAGTATAGGAAAAAAAAAAGAAGAAGAAGAGGGACATCTTGAGAACATTGTACTTACTGGTGGGAATGCAGGAAAAGGAGATAGTTCGCGAGAATGAAGCAACTGATCAGAACTGGGGATTATGGTGAGAAAAAGGGGTAGAAGCAAAAACAACTTCTTGGTTTTCAATTCCATCATTCTGCAAATTGTTTCATACCCATTGCACCCAGCAACATCGGAACATGGATATTTAAAAGGATTTAACAAATGTAATGTTTGGGAGCAGTTAGCATTATTTTTGAGAGGAAATAGTCAAGACCTACATGTGTAAGGTAATATGCTTGTATTCTGTCATGAATATATATATATATATATTGTGTGGATTCCATAGGGAGGAAAAGCAGAAAAACAGAAATAAAGTAGTTAGGTCTCTTAAGATGACACATTTTCTCGCCGTTGAGTTTCTACATAAGATTTTCTCTTTTTACAGAGTCATAAGGAGTAAGAGAGATCCAAATGTACAGTTGTAGCCATAAGGACATCGAGTTTCGAACTTGTACACTACATTTTAATTGTGAAACAAATCAATTTGAATTTAGTATATATCAAATTTTTAGAGTCGATTTGAGTTTGTTTACTAAAGATACAAAACGAGCTTATACTTCTTTGTTTGAGCTAAAACTTGATCATACAAACTTATAAAGATTTCTATCTATACATTTTTCTAAGCAATACAGTTAAATGTGGCATTACTAAATATCATACCACAACAGTATAAAATGCAACTTTTGTAACTGATCAAGTTCTAACTTTGGAGTCAGGACGATCAATTGTTGAAATAAAGTTAAATACTATTCGTCGACAATTTGAAAATAAAAATGAAAATTAAACAAATAATTGTGAAATACTATGGACTCGATCATTAGAAATTATTTTGGTATTGAAAATAATAATAATTAGAACTATTAAAGCTCAGAGTTTGAGTTTCATCCCTTAAGTTGTCGGGTAAATTTGCTAATGGTGCATTAATATAATATAACAATTAAAAAGATTATAAAGAGGGACTTCAACAGGTAGCTGGAATAGCTCAGTTGGTTAGAGCGTGTGGCTATTAACCACAAGGTCGGAGGTTCAAGCCCTCCTAGCGTTTTGATGCGTCTTGTTTTTTCCCAACTCTTTTTTCTTTTTGGGTGGTAAAGTAGATACTTAAATCACTAAAATAGTTATAATCCAACCATGTTCGTAGAGCTGCCCATGTGGCTAGCATTGTGTCGAATAGTAGCATTACATTACTATTACATACCACATTTTTTCTGTTAAATGTAGTTCCTAAGATGTCTGCTCATCATAAATAATTTACAAATTTTCACATATTTAGTAATCTTAACTTTTTTTCTTTTGATTGTCTTCAAATTCATTAGGAAGTTTTGAATGATAATTCACTGCTAATCCTGCACTTGTGAGTCAAATTGTTTTATAAATATTCAAGTTTAGTAAAATTTTAGATGGTCTCCCTTATGTTCTTATTTTTAATAATACAATTTAACATAAAAATATGAAAATCATTAGTAAGTATATAATTAGGAAATTTTTTAGTGTAATTTATAGATGTTTTAACCTTTTTTTTAACAAAAATAAATAAATTAACTTCGCAATCTGAAACCATCAATATCTTTTGGGACGACTGTAGTAACATTAGATTCTGGTCTTGGATATACAAGCAAATGGTTATGAAGGACCTAAAATATTAAATAAGGAACCCAAAATAAAATGCCCCTTTAACCGTTTTAACTACCTCACAAATCACCAGGTCCATAAATATTTATTCTGCAAAGAATCCTACAAATTCGGATGTATTTTTGACAAACAAGGAACTCAATTTGACTTGAAGATTTGTCTTTTTTTGAGTCATTTTGATTCTGGGGTATCCAATTTTCTCTCTTTTATCCACATGATCTTAGGGAAAACACCCTCTTCTATTAATCTGCATCCTTATAATTTCAAAAAAAAAAAAAAAAATTGTAATTCCACCTGATAAAATCATGGCGAGTTTGAAATCTGGCGTTCTTGTAAAGTTACTTGAAGACATGAAAACTGGTAATGAAAATGCCACGTTAGAAGATCGAAATAAGCCAGCATTGTTACAAATCAGAAGCATAATTCCTGTCCTAGAGGAAGGTAATTTATTGCCCAATAGGGGATTTTACCTCAAGATTTCAGATGCATCACACGCAATATATGTCACATTGTCCCAAGACCAAAATGAGCTGATTTTAGGCAACAGGTTAAAACTAGGACAATACATTTATGTATATAAATTGGAGGATGCACAACCATTTCCATTGCTTAAAGATTTAACGCCTCTCCCTGGTAGGCGTCCATGTGATGGAACCCCTGAAGATATTGGTTCGGTTCCAAATTTTGAGAAGATTCATGATTCATCCAATTCTGATTTTATTGTTGAAAAGGGTGTCATTTCTGAAGAAAAGATTATGGAAATATCAACCAATTTAAGGAGGTTATCTTTAGAGTCATCTGATGTAGAGGAAGTGAGGAAAAAAAGTGATGTTCTTGAGGGAAGTACTAAGAAAGGCAAGTTCAGGTCATTGAGTGCTTCGAAAACTCGTCCAGGAGATAAAAGATCAGATGTTGAGAGAAGAAATTCTGATGTTCTGGGGTTAGTTAGTAGGGGTTGGAGAATGTCTGTTGATAATGATAGTGATACGGATAGCACGGTATCTTCAGTGTCATCATCCACCTGGAATTCTAAGAGGAAAAGTTGGAATGAGTTAAAGAATTTGGGTGCTGAGGAGATTTTTGATTCTTCAGTTGTCAAACACAATATCAGACCACCACGTTGTCGTAGTGCAACTGTGAGTTCCCTTTAACTTTCTGTAGTTAGTTTCCTCAATGTTTCATCTTTTCTGATGTGATAAAGAGTTTGATAAATGCATAATGAGATGTTCAGAAAGGTAGTACTTAGCAGACAAATGTAAATAATAACATTTTCTTAGCTATAGAAGTAGGCCACGAGGTAGCATGGTCTGTTCTTATCTGTTTTAAAGCTTCAGTAGTTTTGAAGTTGGCGTGTCCAAGGATTGATAAATTTTCAGAAGTTATCAACCATCAATTTTACCACATAAACTCTTCAACAAAAATTAAGATTTTGATATCTTTCTTTTGGTTGATTGAGCCAAAATGTTGCATCTGGTATAACAATTTCTTAATTTGTATTGATGTTTGACTATTGTCTGAGTAGCTAGAATAGCTAGTGATTTAGACTTTGGAAAGATATACCTGTTAGTTGTAGTATAAAGCTGTCAAGTCCGCGTTCAGCTGGAGTAATTGATAGGGGATATCATGTTATCGTGGCCTCTAAGATTGGATTCTTATTTGTTCAAAGTGATTACTTTTTCTCTACGCGTTAGTCATCATTTTGGTTAATTATCAGATTCTGAACTATTTTAGCCTGCGTTTAAGTTTTATATTAGGTCCTTTCCGAGGTTATTCTTAATCTTTTTTGTCGACAGGTTTCACCTGTTCGTTCTGTCAAATACGACAGCTCAGATGACAATTCAAGTTCAATATCAAGAAGAAGGCTTGTTGGTTCTGCAAAGAAAATAGTCAAGAGTTCAACTAAGAGCAAGAATTCTATGTCAAAGGTGAACTCTGAACAAGCCTTCCATCCAATTAAAGGCTTAGTATATGACAGACAAGGCGCAGAAAGTGGGATTTCATGGGATTCACTGCCCTCAAGTTTGGTGAACCTTGGCAAGGTACTGAGTTCAATTGTAGTTAATTGCATAACTTGAATGACTAATCGAGTAATTCATAATAATAACTTTGCCTGCGGTTTTCTCTTTCACTTCAGGAGGTTGTAAAGCAAAGAGACATTGCTCTCTTTGCAGCTGCTGATGCTTTGCAAGAAGCTTGTGCAGCTGAGAGATTGCTCAATTCATTAAGGTAATTACTATTTGTGTTCTATCCTCCTTTTTGCTAAATGAGTCTCACAATTATAGATAGCTTTCGTCTTTAAAGTAATACATTGAATTTCCTTATTGGTCGTAATGACAATGCAGTATGGTCTGTCTTGCATGTAACTCAGAATGTGCCGATATAAATGAACTCAAATGAAGTTACAGAACTTTGAATTGAAGCATATACTAGATGTATCACTATCAACTAGGAAAATATGAAGGATTTGACTTGTTGCCCTTTTTATTAACGAACTGAAATGTGCATAGGCCAGCAGTTTACACAAAGCTACCAGTTTCATGAAATGACATGATATTGTTTCTATACATCAAATTTACTGTTTTATGTGCATTTTTTTATTACTCTCCCTTCTTTTCTTCTCTGTTATACAGTACTGTTGCATTATGGATCCCAAAGTGTAGAAGCTAACACCTCTTCTTTTCTCCAGCAAATTCTCAGAGTTACGCTTACCTGAAGAAGATGATCTACAGCCTCATGTTGATACATTTTTGGATCTTCAAGATGATATGGCTCAGACAAGACTAATAATGAAGTTACTGACAAATATAAGTCCAATTAGAACAGGAGAAACAGATTCAAGTAGCACAATTTCAGATAATGAAGCATTAACTATTGCAGCGCAAAGAAAGAAAAATGCAGCTGCATGGATAAAATCTGCTGTGGCTTTAGATCTTTCACCATGTTCCACTTCCCTCAATCAAATTTCTAACTCTATGACCGTTGCCAATACACTGAAGAAGTCTAGTACATCTAGTCACAGTACCAAACAAAAAGGCGCAAGCATTATTAGAACTGACAATATAAACACTGATGACATTTCGTTTGTATTGACATCTAACAGTGATGCGCATTCTGAATGGACCAGTGGTAGCACTATCCCTGCAGCTACTCGGCTAGCTGCTTCATTGCAGGACGAGTGTAGAAAAAAGTTTTTGTGTTACATAGAGAAGTATATTAATGAACTTGAAAGAAAAATGTATTTAATGGTATCAGATAACCAAGTAGCAGCAATGATGTATAAGGTCAAGAGAGTAAATGACTGGTTAGACATGATCATCAACAAGGAGGGCAATCCTCAAAAAGACGCGAGCAAAGAAGGTTCAAACTTGGATGAAACAGAAATTGAAGCATGTAATAGGGTGAGGAACAAAATATATGGGATCCTACTGAAGAATGTAGAGAGGACTGCTATGGCTTTTGAAAGCAGCAATGCAACGTTACATCGTTGACAACTGAGATTTCTACTGTTAGCTCGTATTAAACTTGAAGAGTACATTGAAGCGACAATATTCAATCAGAATTGTTCTCTAAGTAGTGTACAAGTGCATATCATTCTCCGTTCTAGAGAATAAATGCAATAACTCCTTCTTTTATAGCATTGCCCGAGCCTAAGTTATTTCCTTGCCTCAATAGTCTCTGCACATATGGAAGGGGAGTCTTGGCATAACTGGTAAAGTTGCTGCCATGTGACCAGGAGGTCACGGGTTCAAGCCGTGGAAACAGTCTCATGTAGAAATGTAGGGTAAGACTGCGTAAGTAGACCCTTGCGGTTCGGCCCCTCTCCGGATCCCGCGCATATATAGCGGAAACTTAATGCATTGGGCTGCCCTTTAATAGTCTCTGCACATATGCTTCTGTAAATAGGTCTCCATGTAAATGTCCTCGGACAACTCTAGTTTCTCCTTTTATTGTGATGCCAAATAGTCTACTTCAAACTTCTTTTATAGTTAACATAGCAGAAATAATCCTAAATGTCTCAAACAAATTTTTACTGGCTACTAGGCGTAGGGGTGTTCAAAACTGAACCGAAACCGAAAACCGAACCGAAACCGAAGCTTAATGGCTTATTGGTATCGGGTTAACTGTTTAACGGACGGGGAGCAGATTGAATTTTTTTTTAATATATATAAATTTTTTTTAATATATATATATATATATATATATATATATATAAAATTTATTTTTATCCATATATATATTAAACCCGTTCCAGTACTCTATCTCTAACGCCTAATTCCTAAATGATCAGAAACCCTAACGCCTAAATTTCAACCAGTAGGTATGTGTACCCTACTGTATGATCTCTCTCTGCAATTTGAATGGTTTAGTTGAATGGATATTCAGTAGCATATGATCTTAAATCAATAAGGAAACAATAGTCTTTTCCTCCATTGAAACATTACTAGGCTACTTGTATAATGTTGTTGTATGTATTGAATAAGGAAATGTTGTTTTCTCATGTTTGATGATTATGATCGCTCTTCAATGCGTATAAATAATGACTGGTACAGTGATTCCCATCCATATTCTTGCTTGCTTTTCTATGTGATGAAGTTGGCAGCCATTGCTTCATCTTTTCACTCGACAACACATGACATACTACATTATTCTTACGTAGGCGTTAACATGTGTGTTTGGACTCAATGTGTAATTTTTTATTCTGAATTTGTGTGCTAGGCGGTCAGCAAACAATTAATGCACGCAATATAGATTGAATTAGGCCGATAAACCGCCCGATAAGAGCTAAACCGATGCCAATCCACTTGATATCTTATCGGGTGGCTAGCGGACTAATACATTTAAAAGCCGATAACCGTTAAGCCAAACCGTTAAGAGTAATTAACCGCCCAATCCGCCCAATAAGCAGCCCTAAGGCGATCTTGGGGGCGGCCCAGTTGGCAGCATAAGAAGAGATGATCTTGGCATAAAATTTCGCATGATTAATGTGTTTGCGACTTAAAAATCAATATTACTAATGTAATCTTTGTAATATTAATACAATACTTGACTACTGGTATAAAAAACTCTGTATAATTAAGGTAGTGTTTGATTTTTAGTATTTAAACGGATCTATATATTATTTTATGTATAAATAGAATGCGGATAAGAATATATGAAGTAACAAACCTAAATAAGTGTAGGAAAAAAAGAGGTTTATAAAGTAGATAATCCTTACGGAACAATGTTACAATCCCATATCTGGCAAATTATCAGAAACATGGTCCATACTCCATACCACTTTCATTCGTTCACTACCTATTCTTAATTTTTTAACCAATCCTATCTATTTTATTAATATTAAATAGGAAGCTGACATTTTGATCACGTGGAAGATGTTGGTTGGTTGAGCTTCGTCATACACTCCACACTACCATTAATCACGTGAGAATGGGATATTGGGATGCTTATTAAGTTGGTCAACTACCATTTTACGATTTGCATTAAATTTCTAATGCCAAATAGTTCCCTGAAACGAGTAAAATAAATAATATTTAAGATCACAAAATTTAAATACATATTTTAATACATTACATACATTTTAAAATTAAAATCACAAAATTCAAAAATCTCTTTCATTTATAAAATTTGGTTCTTAGTCCCAAAAATAAAATGAATGGAGTATAAATTTTGGTGTGCATGTTAAACAAAGGTTGAATAAAATCTAATTGACACTTAACTTCACAAAAGAAACTAAAGCACAAAATAAAATAACTATACTTAGATCATTTTTAGACAATATTACAAAATACTACTTAAAAATTAGACAAAAATCAAGACTAAAATATTCCCAAACACAAGCGGAACTGGGATTTACCATCGTACTCAACACAAACAAGTCACAAATAAAAAACAAAACAAGAAAGAAAGCTAGAAATTTCCTCCATTAACATACAGTTGAAAGATTTTTTCTTATACCCTCTCTCGTTCTTGGATTACCAAGAAAAGAAAATGGGGGTTTCTAAAACTTGGAAAGCTACAATCTTTTTAGGGTTTCTATGGCTGAACCTATTATTCCAATCAGTAGTGGGTCGTTTCGTAGTGGAGAAAAACAGCTTAAGGGTCGTCTCACCTGATGATATTAAAGGCACTTACGATAGTGCAATTGGCAACTTTGGGATTCCACAATATGGTGGTAGTCTTCCCGGTACTGTGGTTTATCCAAAAGGAAACCAAAAGGGTTGTCGAAATTTTGATGATTCTGGGATTTCTTTTAAGTCAAAATCTGGTGCTATGCCCACCTTTGTTCTCGTCGATCGTGGAGGTATGTAACCAACTCCCATAGCTCTTTCTAGAACATTCTTGTAAATTGTACTTCCTCGATTCAATTTATGCTTTCCTTTTAGTCTGTCCCGAAAAATAATACTCCCTTTCTCTATTTAGAAATGATTCAACTCTAAAGTTCTTATGTTAACCTTACTGAGATGATTTATAGCCACAATAGTATCTATGACTTGTTTCTTTGTTTCCAATCAAACAATATCACATAATATGGGATGGAGGGAGTAGCAATTTTACTTGGTCGTTGTTATAAAAAAAAAAGATAATTTATTGAGTATTAGAATGAACAGGTGTAAATTGAGTTGAATGGATATTGAGGATTCATATTTTCGGCCAATTAGTTTGATATTGAGGTGTGGTTGTAGTTTGTTGTTGTTGTTTTGGTCCTTGTCACTGCGTTGATGTCTCAGTTTATTTTTGTTATTTTGGGGAATTTTCTAATTGTCATTCTTTGGACCGTATCAGTAGTTTTTGGTTTAAGTTAATGATACGAAGTTGATATGTTAGTTCTTGAAGTATCCCATTGCTTTTCTTCCGACTGTTTCTAAGTGTCATATCATTTGTAGTACTTGTTAGTTTTCCCTAACAGTGGCTGATAAATTTGAATGCTTTATTGTTTTCAGCTGGCTTGCGTTACATAGGCTACCGTCATTGTTGATTTTGAGTCCCTCAACTCTTTCTAGTCAAACTTTCTGTTCTTTTTTCTTCTTTTTTCCTATTAAAATTTTCATTTCAAATTTTGGAAATGAAAATTTGGATCCCAGGAGGAGTCATAGTTCAATAATACTTTGAGCAGTAATTGGGGATTGATATGTTAAGTCAATGTACTCTTTTATATTGAGAAAGAGGTCATCTGTAAAATTATCACGAGTTATGGGAAGTTACTGTTTTTCTTGTTGGCAGATTGCTTCTTCGCTCTGAAGGTCTGGAATGCCCAAAATGCGGGTGCCGCTGCAGTTCTAGTTGCAGATGATGTTGACGAAAGGCTGATAACCATGGATACACCTGAAGCGGATGGTTCTTCTGCAAAATACGTTGAGAACATAACAATACCATCTGCCCTTATTGAGAAAAGCTTTGCAGAGAAGTTGAAGAAAGCTGTGAGTGCAGGAGAAATGGTTAATGTGAATCTTGATTGGAGAGAAGCTGTGCCCCACCCAGATGATCGTGTGGAGTATGAGCTGTGGACTAGTAGCAATGATGAATGTGGGTTCAAATGTGACATGTTGATGAAATATGTCAAAGATTTTAAGGGTGCAGCACAAATTCTTGAGAAAGGTGGATATACGCAATTCACACCCCACTATATTACTTGGTATTGCCCTCAGGCATTCACTGTAAGCAAGCAGTGCAAGTCTCAATGTATCAACCACGGAAGATACTGTGCTCCTGATCCTGAACAAGATTTCAGCACTGGATATGAAGGAAAGGACGTTGTTGTTGAGAACTTGAGGCAGCTGTGTGTTTTTAAAGTGGCCAATGAGACAAAGAAGCCATGGGTGTGGTGGGATTATGTGACCGATTTTCAGATTCGGTGTCCCATGAAGGAGAAAAAATATAACAAGGAATGTGCTGATGGTGTTATCAAGTCTTTAGGTAATAAATGCTGCCTCTTAACGCCGTCCAATTATCATATGTGAATAGATTAATGTCAATTTTTCCTCTCTATAGGTCTTGATTTAAGAAAGATTGAGAAGTGTATGGGAGACCCTAGTGCTGATGAGGACAACCCTGTTCTGAAAGAAGAGCAAGATGCTCAAGCAAGTTTCTTTATCTTTCTCTAGAAGTTTTAAAACAATTTAAAGGGGTGCAAACACTTACAAAAGTAGAACTCCTATGCAGGTTGGTAAAGGAACAAGAGGTGATGTCACCATATTACCTACTCTTGTTGTCAACAATCGACAATATCGAGGTTAGTCCACGCACTTAATCTCATCTTCAATTGAGAACTTTATTTTTCTTTCTTAATGCTTGTTCTTGCAGGGAAATTGGAGAAAGGAGCTGTTTTAAAGGCTATTTGTTCTGGTTTTGAGGAGACTACTGAGCCTGCAGTTTGTTTGAGCGATGGTGAGTGCACATCATATTTAAAGCTAAATTTCAATAAGATGTTTAATCATAACATAGAATGACTTTCTTTTATAACAGACGTGGAGACAAATGAGTGCCGGGATAATAATGGTGGCTGCTGGCAAGACAAGGCTGCTAATATCACTGCCTGCAAGGTTCTTGCATTGACTTGTGGAATTCTACGACAGTTTTTGTATCAAAATTTTGTAATCTTCCCTGTTTTCTGTCTCATTGATCCTCTTAGTTTGTATGAGCAGGATACATTTCGTGGTAGAGTGTGTGAATGCCCCGTGGTTGATGGTGTGCAGTTTAAGGGAGATGGTTATAGCTCTTGTACAGGTAAACTAATACATTTGGTCCATTTCAATTGAAATGACTGTTTTCACTAATTTAGTTGTCAAGCAGAAAGTTTTTTTTTCTTTTCTTTTTTCTTGTTAGATGAGTTGTTTCTTAATTAACCCCATATAGAAAATTCAACTGGATAACATAAGTTCAAGAAAACCTTTTAATAAAATTCTTCATGTATTTTCAATGGGTTTTACAATTATCAGCAAAACTTGTTATGCTAATCATGGAAATCCAAGTGCTTTAAATTCAAGACTAGCGATTACTCTTAGTGTATGCCTGTATGTTATTAGATCATAAAAACAAGTAGGTATGTATTAGATTATTTTTGTTGGTGCATGCAAGAGTATGTTGGTTTTCTCTTTTTTCTTTCGTCTTATGTATACTTACATATTTTAAAAAAATGAAGATGCCCTTAGTTGAGTTGTATTGTTTGTCATCAAAGAGATCTTATCATGTAAAGGTAGTAGAACAGATCATGGCAGCTGAAAAGTGTGATCTAATAAGTATAGCTCTCAGAAGTTGAATACAGTTCAACTCTGATTCTTATCTGTCTGATATCCTTTATCACTCTATTACTTAAAAAATGTAGCTGTTTTTTGTCTTACTGCTGCTTCTTTCCTCAGTCTTTTGTAGTTCTTTTTAAGTTTGCACGTGCAATTTTGCTGTCTCTTGAAATTATGTTGTGACTTCAATAATCTAATTCCACTATCTGCAGCAAGTGGACCTGGGCGATGCAAACTCAACAATGGAGGCTGTTGGCATGACACACGAGATGGTCATACTTACTCTGCTTGTGTGGTTGGTTAACCATCTCTTGAATTTCAATTTCTTATATTTATCTCCACGTTCCATTTTCAAATTGGTCCAGATTTGAATGCTGGACATGTTCTAACAGGATAACGAGGAGGGGAAATGCTCTTGTCCTCCAGGATTTAAAGGTGATGGTGTTAAAAGTTGCGAAGGTAAGCGATTTTACTTGATCATGACGAAGTTATTATATTAAGAAAATTATCTTTTATTCTTAGAAGAAAAATTATACACACTACCCTCCTCCGACTCCACTTGTGAGATTGTACTGGGATAGTTGTTGTTGTTGTCTTAGAAAACAAATTAAACTAGTTGTGACCCTCCCCTGCAAGGAATGTGCTGGATTACTGGTAGGGGGATAGATATCAAGGGAAATTTATGGAGGATAAGTTATTCAAAATTCTCAAATGAGCAAAGTAAAACAGTGGAATTTTCAGATTACTCATCAGTAATGTTTTTGCAAAATTTTTGGTCTGAGGAGTTATGCCGAAAAAAAGAAGCTAATAAAACAAAAGAAACTTCTTGAGTATGTTTCGAACATTGAATGGTATGAAATTTTTTGCATATGCTCACTGAGATATTCTAACTTGTAAAGCTTCTTTTCTCTTTATGGAACTGCGGCTTTAACCTCTATCATTATGTCATTTGTTTTCACTTCATAGATGTTGATGAATGCAAAGATAAGAAAGCATGTCAATGCCCAGAATGCAGCTGCAAGAATACATGGGGCAGTTATGAGTGCAGTTGTAGTGGGGACCTACTGTACATTAGAGACCATGACACCTGCATAAGTAAGTTCACATACTCCAGACTTCATTCCAAATATCCCTCATTATGCGTCCACAATGACAACTGGTTATGGCTACTTTTATTTGCAGGCAAGAGAGCTAGAGAAGTCAAATCGGCTTGGGCCGCAGTTTGGGCCATTTTGATTGGATTGGCTATGGCTGGTGGTGGTGCATATCTTGTATACAAATACAGATTGAGGGTAAGTTTAGAACTCATTGGATTTATACTGTTAAATTGGTGATAGTAATTCTTTTAGAGTATTTGATCTTTTTGGTGAACCTCACGGTAAAGTTAATAAATGATCTTTTACATCTGAAGTTTTTTGTTGTTGGTGAACTGGTAATTGATTGATTAGGCATTCTACTGATAATTTTTTCAAATTAAATTGGTGTTAGCCCATTTCCGAGAATTGGCCTTTCCTTTTTATTCTTTAACCAGCTTTAAGAAAGAGTAACAGCCATGTGATTGATTAGGTTAGCTGACATTTAGGCTAGTAATTCGTAGTTAGGAAAGAAAAATATACGTTATTACTAAATGCTAGTACTTATCTTTCTATTTTCTTGACACTCAACCATTCTCTACTTGTTAGTGTATGTATCCATACTTTCTTTGTCTTGTTGTTCCATGGGTCCATGTTGGTGAAAACAAAGGGATTCATTAGGAAAGTTGTTTATGCACTTGTGATGATAATTGGTGAATGAATCACTTTCTTAGCTTAATTACTAATGCTGGAAGAGCAAAAACGTGCTCAACAGTGCATGCTTCCACTTGCGTTTTCCACTAATGCGCTTGTTTCTGGACATTGCTTGTTTGTATGTGTACACACTAATATCTCCTCTGCTATTACCTCCGCAGTCATACATGGATTCGGAGATCAGGGCCATTATGGCACAATATATGCCGCTAGACAGCCAAAACGAAGTCCCAAATCATGTCAGTGATGAACGTGCTTGAAATAGAGATTACATGCCACCAGATTTCCAAAATGAAGTCCAAATATTACCAAGCCTGGATTGCAGACAGAAAAATTTATCAGTAATCATTCTTCTGAGAATTTGGGTGAAGTGGCAGATGCAATTGCCTTCTCTTTCTAATAAAGAAGCTGAAGGTAAATTATTACGTCTGTTATATACAATGGATAATAAAGACAGCGTACGACTTTCTTTTCTTTTAATTTATGCTTTTTTCTCCTCATTTTATGTATCTTTGAGGGTCTTGTAACATTTTAGGCATCAGTTTAGGTTCAGGCGAACAGTTTGTGGTAGGATTTATATAGCTGTCATGTGGAATGAGTTGTATCACCATTATTTAGATTGGTGCATGCAATTATGTAAATTGCCTCCCTTTTTGTCATGAGTTGCATCCCATGTACGAAGAGGGATCAAAATTAATGGTAACCGCGTGTGATCTGTGGAGCAGGGTTTACACTAGAACATGACTATGCCTTGCTGCATGAGTATTACTGTAGTATGTCCCATATTTAGCTTCTGTTCGAGTATCCTGTATCTAACTTGCTTTAAGTTGTGTTCGTTGTTTGATCTCTGATTGGAAAGCTATAGTGTCACTCAGCCGGGTTTTAGAATCTCAGCTTTATCTTCCTAATTTGTTTCCTTTCCATTTTAAAGCTCATAGCGACGGTTGGAACTGAAAATGAACTCTCCCTTGACGACTTGTCTCCTTTCCGTTTTAAAGCATAGGAACTGTGAAGTGTGTTGTTGGCCCTACCTTCTTCCCCTTTCCTTTACCGGTGGAGGGCATCGGAAAATAGGATAAAATTTGTTCGTCTACTTCACTAGAGTCTACACAGTATCTATGGCAAAAGTACTATGGTAAAAGTAGGGTGGCAAAAGGGTGTGTCGGGTCGGATATGGGCGGGTAAACAACGGGTAATGCAAAATGGATCAATTATTCGACCCGACCCATATTTGATAAGGATAAAAAATGGGTTAACCGACGTATAATATGAATATTCATATTATTCATGGTTTCTTAAATATGATTATCTTTTGGGAGAATTTGTAGTTTCCCAAACTTGAGGAACCTCCAATTTGAGGTTTTACAAAACGTAAAAGTTAACCCATAGTTATCCATTTTCTAAGTAGATAATATGGTTCTTATCCATACTTGACCCATTTTTAAAAAGTTTATTATCCAACCTATTTAAAAATGGATAATTTGGATGGAGAATTGTTTTTTTAAATCTATTTTGTCACCATTAGGTAAAAGATAGCAAAAATAACGAAACAGAAATCTGTTATTGGAAGGAAAATTATAAAAGCTGTCGTCGGTTTAAAAGCGTTATGTCAAGGAAGCATCAGTAAACCAACAGCTAATACACATAAGAAAGCAACAGTTGATATACATTGGAAAAGGTGGCCAAAAAAAAAAAAAGAATTAAGTACACATTGGAGCAACAGACTATCACTCAGGTGGAGGGTGTTAGGCAGATTAATGCGATTCTTTCGCCTACATTTTCTTCTCCCAATATCTATTATCCATTTCCACTCGAAGAAAAAAATATATTTTGAAAGAAGATGAAGGGGAATAAAGCAGGTAGCAATGGTCCATTTTAGTAAAATCTGACACAAGCCTGTGAAGGTGTCTAGGACAATGAAAAGAATTGTGATACATCATAATATTTTCTCTGTTCAAGCACGTTCATCTATGCTCTTTTAAGCTGTGTGTATATCTACTAGGACAAATGTAGTTAAATGGAACAAATTTAGAGTTCACTCGGTTACAATGTTATTAACCTGAGAATGTTAGTAGAAGACCACTGGTTTGGCATAATGAAGGTCACAAGCATGGAGAAGATTTGCTAGTATGAAAGAGGCAGATTTAAATAGTGTCGCTTATGAACGATTTTAGTAACTTCTGGTCTTTTCCAATGTATTGCCAAAAAAGGAGCACTGGACGACTTATACAATATAACTTGATTAGAGCAAGGTGGAAACAACGGTGGTTTCGTGGTGTAGTTGGTTATCACGTCAGTCTAACACACTGAAGGTCTCCGGTTCGAGTCCGGGCGAAGCCAAATGGTTACATAAATTTTTGGCCACTTCGTCGTTTTGCTTTTATGCACATAACACATGGTTTGGCGCTTAAGCCTAACAAACTTGCATTTTTTCAGAAAACTTAATATAAGTTCGAATTAAAAACTCTATATAATATAGGAAATGCAACTGCAGAAGTGTATAGGATGGTCTTGGCAGCTTGTGTTTATCACATTTCGCTTGAAAGGAATCAAAGAGTTTTTCAAAACATGCAAACTAATGAGAGAACCATTATTAGAAGAATCATTCAAGAGGTTTTTTTAAGAGGCTCCCTACAGAAGAGGCTAGTAAGATGACTGGCTCAATTGAATTATTATTCTTATGAATGCGATCTGTAATAGATAGCTAGCTGGAGGTTGAGTAGTTATTGCGATGATGTGCTGCAGATTGAAGATGCATCTGCATTTTTTTTTTCTTTCATGTACAAAACGCTATTTTGTAATAAAATTTCTTTTGTTTACCAAAAAACCCTATATAATAGGGCAAGAAACCATTCAACACCTCCCAAAATAGCAATAGCATAGGAATTTAGAACAAAGGTAGCGAATTTTCAGCTGAAAGTGAACTAGAAGTTCAGCTTTTCTCATACAGTTTAGGTTTGTGCAGTGATAATTCATAAATTTTTCACACCATCAGATTAAGTTGACGTACAATAATATGTAACTTTTCATAAAAAGTCCCATACTGTAAGCTAGACAATAGAGTAATTACCTGTTATATATAAGTAATAGGTTAAATTACATTGATATATATCGTGGACATTCTTTATATTGACAATGTATATGACATAAACCTTTCCCGATAACCCCAACATTATGAGACATTGCTGAAAAAGAACATCTAAACCTCCATCATGTTCTTTCGCCTACCTTTTCTTCTCCCACTATCTGATATCCATTTCCACATGAAAGGGAAAAAAGTGAAAGAAGATGAAGGGGAATTAAGCAGGTTACGTTGCAATGGTCCATTTTAGTACACAATCTGACACAACCCTGTGAAGGTGTCTAGGACAATGAAAAGAACTGTGATTCATCAAAATATTTTCTCTGTTCAAGCACGTTCATCTATGCTCTTTTAAGCTATGTATGTACATATCTACTAGGACAAATGTAGTTAAATGAAGCAAGCTGTATAGAATTCTCTAGGTCACAATGTTATTAACCTGAGAATGTTAGTAGATAACCACTGGTTTGGCCAAATGAAGGTCACAAGCATGAAGAAGATATGCTGGTATGAAAAACCAGAATAACGTAGTGTCGCTATGAAACCATTTAGTAACTACTTTTAATCTATACAACTATATATCTTTGAACAAGTTCTGTTGAAGGGTGGTTTCGTGGTGTAGTTGGTTATCACGTCAGTCTAACACACTGAAGGTCTCCGGTTCGAGTCCGGGCGAAGCCAAATGCTAACATATATTTTTTTGGCCACTTGTTCGCTTTGTTTTTGGCACATAACTTACGTTTGGCGCTTAAAACCTAATAAACTTATATTTTTCAGAAAAATTAAAAGAAGCTCGAATTAAAAACCCTATATATGGGCAAGAAACCATCAAATACTCTGTTCAACACCTCCCAAAATAGTAATAGCATAGGAACTTAGAACAAAAGGTAGCGAATTTTCAGCTGAAAGTGAACAAGAAGTTCAACTTCAATTTTTTCATACAGTTTAAGGTTTGTGCAGTTATAATTCATAAACTTTTCATACCACCACATTAAGTTAACGTGCAATAATATCCAGTGGCGGATCTAGGATTTTAAAGTCGTGGGGTGCTCCATTGCCTTTACGGAAACTTATTACAACCGCAAATTATAATTGCGTAACTATTTTCAAACTTGAATAGTATAAATATTTGACAAACATATTTAATATTATCATTAAAGGATCAATATATCTACATTTGTCCTTTGGAGTTTTTGATACTTTGAAAGGCGATGAAATAATAGCATTATTAGTTACAAAATTTATTCCAACACAAAATTTAGTGCACGACTAGTCTAAATATGGATTGAAAATTTTAATTTTATTACACAAATGAATAAGAATAAATTTAAGCTATATTAGATTAACTTTCGGCCTCAAAAGTCATACTGGAAAAATGACAAGTGAAACGAGAATTATCTCGAGGAAAAAGTCAAATTGTTGGAACCCGAGAGAGGAAGAAAAGAAGTAAAAAAAAAGAGAAAGAGGAGCAAATAGAGAAATAAAGCAACAAGAAAAAAAGGACATTCTGTATTGGAGAATAGCAGGTTTAGGAAATGGAAAAGATAGTAAAAATTAGAAAAAGAAAATAAAAGGAAAGGTAAAAGAAGTAAAAATAGACAAGAGAGTAAAAGGAAACAATCTGAGGGGGAAAAGAGGCAAGCAATTACGGTAAAGTAGAAAAAAGAATGGGTTGAAATGAAAGTAAATAAATGCACGCCACAATATTCAATTCCGCACAATTTTCTTTACAACCGTTACTTCAGCAACCTCGAAGACCAAAGCACCCACTAAATTTCTTTGTTGATGGGTGCTCAACAAACATAATTCCCAAATTACTGATCATTATCGGTAGAAAGTATTGGTACTGCGTAGGGAGCAACGGGTGCTCTAGCACCCACAAGGATATATGTGGATCCGCCCATGATAATATCTAGCTCTTCATAAAAAGTATGATATTATAAGCTGGACAATAGAGTAATTACCTGTTATATATAAGTAATAAGTTAAATTACATTGATATATCGTGAAGATATTCTTTATCTTGACAATGTATATAACTTAAACCCTTTCCCGATAACCCCAACATTATGAGACAATGCTGAACAAATAGAACATCTAAACCTCCATCATGTTGTGGTGGCAGCCAGAGAGGAAATTATTACACTTAAATCTTGATTATTAGAATGATTAGGTCATGGATAACAGAATAATAGCCAAAGTGTTTTAGTTAATTGTTAAATAGAAAATTAGAAAAGTTGCTATAATTTGCCATCATGTACGTGTATGATAATGCTCTCAATCCACTAATATAGAAATCCACCACAACCATGCCTTGAGCTTTAGTTTCAATTTATGAATTTGGAATGCCAATCTTCAGGTCAAGTCCAAGGTCCATTCCATTGTATGCAATGGGAGAATACATCCATAGATCATCAGAGCTCAAGAGCTGCATCATCCAAACAAAAAACAATCAGGATCTAAATAAAATGAATTAAGAATAAGTGTCACCTGATTATAATTTTTTTTTTACATATATATACAACGTTTGAGCTGAAATAATGAGCTCAATTGAACCTGCATCCTAAATAGTTTGTGAAGACATATCTTACCTTAATTTGGAGTTGCAAAAATTTGACATACTGGACTGCCTCTTCAAGCATGGTGCTAATATCAACCTATATATTATGATTACCTTGCTAATCAGATTCCAATTTTCACAGCAGATTAATTACATGACCATTAATTGATGCAGTTTCACTTAGTACTACTACTCCACATACCTTTGTTCCGTTAGGGACGAGACTTTGCAAGATCCTCAATCTCTCATTAATTCTCTCTCTTCTTTTCTGTAATAAGAGAAAGAAATATCCTAATTTAGTCATATTGTGGCAGATTGATAAGCACTTTCACTACAAGAAAAAAGCTTATTAGCGACCAACTGTTGATGCTTACCCTTGCATATAGACTCTGGGGATCAGTTGCTGAGCCCCTACTGGCTCTGGATTTTCCATTTGAGTTGAGGGGCGCAGAAACTCCTTTTGAGTTATCGCTCGAAGCCAATCCATATAAATCATAATTAGAAACATTAGATTCATCTTCTGAGCAGCAACTAAATGAACTCTGCCTGTGAAGCACATTACTATTGTTTTCTTTATTTCCAATCTCATCATCAGCAATACTCTTCATATTCTTCTTTGGCTTTACACTTCTCTTGTTCTTCGGCACCTATATTAGATATCAGAAATATATTCAGAAACTAATTAATGAAACATTACAAGTTCAGATATTAACACTCACATCATTAGTAGGCAACCGGGATCTTTTCTTAGAGCTTTCAGATAAACTGTCCATTTTATGATCTTGTTCGCGAACTTGCATTTGATCATATTCTCTTCCCAGCTGTAAGCCTTTTCCATGAAGATCAGATTCAGGCATATTTTCACCTGATTCCATACTTCCATTGCATACTTCTTTGTTCAAAAAATCAATTGCATCCGCCTCGATTACATTGTTAGGAGGCACCTGATGAGAAGGGTAACTCATTTTATCTTCAACACTATCATTTGTCAGCAACGTCGCGTGAAAATGGGGAAAATGAATGCCACTACCACCACTATTATCAGTACTTTCTTGTGAAAAAACGTATATGCTATTATTAGTCTCGTCTGAAGAATTATACATTGGAACCTGGTTAGTTAATCCTCCTACGTTCATGCTTGATTGATCATGACCAGTCCAAAAATTGGGAAGTCGAATGTTAGAACTGTTAGGTAGCTCATTTGGACAGTTACCAAACAACTGTGCCATGAAATCAGCTTCCTCAGTAGAACATGTTCCACTCAAAGAACTCCATTCTCCTTCAGACAATATGGTTCCCACAGGTTCCATAATTTTGCTGACAACTGAAGGAGTTGGAGATGCTGATTTGGTTAATGCTTTTTAATAGTTGGAATTAGAGGCATATACCATATAGTAGTTATTTATATATAAGCATATTCCCACCCATATAACAACACCAATGTAGGAATGTCTATGTTGACTTTGTTTGGTACTGTATTTCAATTAATACCTGGGCACTTGGTAGCAGAGGCGGATCCAGGATTTAAACCCTATGGGTTCAGCCTTTAAGATTTTTAGCATTATATTTTTAAAGCTATGGTTCAAATCTACTATTTGTTGCAATTTTAGTAGATTTTACGCATAAAGTTATGCTCCGCATCAAAAGTTATGGGTTCAATTGAACCCGCCACCTATACGCTACATACGCCCTTGCTTGATAGCTATACTCCATCGGTTTCGTTTTATATACAGTGTTTAACAGGGTACGAAGTTTGAGGAAACAAAGAAAGACTTTTGCCACAAAACACAAATATCCTTGGAACTTGCAGTCTTAAGCATGTTAAGAGTGTATCGTTAAGAGTCAAATGGAAGTTTAAAGTTATAAAGTTTCGAATAATGGGACGCATTATTCTTTTCGAAACAGACTAAAAAGGAAAGAATGTAATCTAAAATGCAATATATGGAGTAAATTTAATAATAAGAATAAGCCCCAGCTCATTTAACTAGCAATTATTTGTTTGGAATGGGCCAACTACAACAAAGAGAGACTTTGGTTCAAGCAATTATGGACAACATAATAGAACCACTCAGAAGCTTTTAAAAAAACACGAAGTCCATTTTAAAAAATGATTTGGAATATAGTTTCAAATCATTGAGAAAAAGGATAAACTGTTACTATCAACTATAATTAAACACAGTAGTTAGGTAAAGGTGGAAGTGAGACCTGGTGAAGTAGATACTGTAGAATCATATCTGGCATTCTTGAGAACTACGTGCGGGTCTTTTTCATTCGTTTATTAAGCATAAAATAGAGTTAATAAATGAAAATGACATCATAAAAAAAAACATAGATCGTGATGCTATCTGGTATTTGACATAAAGTCTTCCAGCTTAGCTCCTGTCTCCTCCAAAGCAATTTTCTTCAGATACATTATCGTATAAAATGTTTTTGGACACATTTTCATACAAAGTTCTAAAAATTGGACTTTAAATGACACTCAGCGGCCAGCGCTGTTATTCTAATCCGATAATAACAACATGTCTTAATCCGATAATCTACTAAATCTGAGATGATGCAACTCACATCTAAAATTATCCAGTATTATGGAGAAGTTGGCATATTTTGCTAACCCCGGTTTTTAAAACTTTAGATAACCTGGATCTGGTGAAGAAATTCCACAAAAATAATTAGCCTTTATTTGGTTGATGTATTTTTTACATACTGTTAGCTTGGCTTGGGTGAAATGCAGCAAAGGATTTCAATAAGAAACAGACGAATTAGGAGATTACATACATATAATGATACAAATAAGGAAAATCTTTTAGGTAAAGTGAAGTTGATGTTTTATACTTCAAATACCACACAAGAGGAGGTGATTTGTGTGGTATCCAATTTTCGATTAACTTGATTATAGGAAGACCTGGTTCTTCTACGTGTTCCAACTACAACTGTTGCGGAATAATTAAATACAAAAAATAAAGAACACAGAAATTTTTACGTGGAAAACACCTGGCTCAAAAGGTGAAAACCCCACGACCTACCTTCCAGTAGGATTTTCTCAAACTCTCCACTAAAATCACTGGGCCAAAAACTGCATTTACAAAAACTCTTTTGTAAACCTAGGATTAACTCTAATCCCGCTGTGGCACACAGCCTCAACTGTTGCGACAACTTCAAGTTAACTCTAACTTGAAAACTCATAGTACCTAATACAATTGCTTCTAGATAATCTGAAAGGTACAATATAAAATCACCTACTACAATTGAACTAGAATAAAAGACAGACACTTGGAACTGGTTCTTCTATCTGGTTCAAGTAGCTTCAGGTTTGCACACTTGAATCACACACAAATTGCTTGCAAAATTGCCTCGCTATTTTGCTCTCAATTCACGTTTAACTTCTGCTTGTGTGTGTCACCTATAAAAGAGAACAACACTTAACATTTAAGGAGTTAGGAATTAGAGATTGACTAGGATACTGATGCTACTCTTCCATGGTGGAAGAGTTCTAGTTGATCTCATACTCTAACTATATCCTTTTCCTAAACCGTGTTCTCTCTTTGAGTAAGGAGTCTTTCTCGTTATCCAATATGCAACCTTTTCGATCATGATCAGGAGATATCACTTCTGATAAGTTAGGTTTATCTCCTTCACGTGCATCTCACATGTTTAAGTTGATCATAACTATGCTTCACAAGATGGACCTGGTCCATGTCTGAGTTCCTTTGTCAGTCTTCAAAACTTCACCTTACTCGGGCTAACAAATTCCCCCTTTTTGATGATGACAAACTCTGTGCTTTTCACTCACTTAGGCCATGTCAGAACTCAGCCTATTCATCAATACAAAGTTAGAAAATTTTACTTATCATTAAGGACCAGGTTCATTAGGTTATAAACATCACTTATTAAGAATATATAAAGCACAATATCTCTTCCCCTTTTTGGCATCATCGAAAAGTTGCATAAACAAAATGTGATTCCCAGAATTTTAACAATTACTCATGGCTACTGAGGCAACTGCAAGTGCAATCATAGATTAATCATCAGCAATCAAGCAAACACATTCAAACTATCAAGGAAATATTAACAATCAACAAGAGCAAAAACAGTAGATTTCATTTATAGGAGATATGTTGCTACCACAATCTACAAAAAGAAAGCAAAAATATTTAAAATATGAGCAAAAGAAAGTGAAATCCCTAATCTGGGTCACTGGTGGTACTAGACAGGTTCAGGAGATGAAGGCTAGAAGTCCTAAGGCTTGGGAGAGCTAGAGGGTTGGTTTTGGGCTTGGAGAAGGTTCAACATATTTTGAAGAATGCCATCATTCTTCTCCTTTTCCTTGGTGAGCTCAGTTCTGAGAGCATCCCTCTCAGATTCAACCTTTGCTAAGCGAGCCTTCAGCCTAGCTATCTCAACATCTTTGGCCCCACTTTTCTAAACTAGAACCCTGACTTTACTATTGATAGGTGTCTTCTTGGATGAACCAGGTTCATTGGGAATGGCATTGACTCCATAGTCACAAGCAATCAAAGTATTAATGCCAAAATGATCCTTGCTTGTGGCCATTTCCCACTTCTTCAAAGGCACCTTGCAACGATCCAGAACAGTAGTCAGAATAAATCCATAAGGGGTGGCATGGGCCTTGGAGCCATTGATAACCCTGTCCAGTAGCTTGATGATGAATGCATGCCAGTTAATTTGCCTTCCACTTTCGTGACACTCCATCATAACTAAGTCCATATAGTTAGCAATGTGCCTTCTTTCCTGCCTGGGCAGTAGGCACTTGTTGACAAATTCAAATAGGACTTTGTGGCAAGACTTCATCTCACTCTTGTGCACAAAATTGGCCTCATTCACTTTTCAACATCACATAATTTCCTAGTGATTTCAAGGGCAGAAGGAAGGGAATCCGGACTTGGCCATCTTTGCCTAGTATAGTCATCATATCCCTCAGCTGGGATGTCAAGAATCTCACCCAGCTTCTCTGCATCGAAGGTCACTTGAACCCCTTTCACTTGGCTGGTAACTCTGCCATCTTTGACCTCTGCATTGGCCATGAATTCAATTATTTTATTCCTAGCTAGCCTTCCATCCATCTGAAAGACCATGTCCTTCCAGCCCTGAACAACTAGTGCATAAACCAATCGAACCATTCCTGGTTCCACCAAGACTTTCAGCAATCTACCCTTCAGAATTTTCTTTTGCCAAACTTGGCCAGCTTATCTTGTTCACCATCAGACTCACTCTCTTATTCACCACTCCATTCTTCATCCTCAACAATTCTAACTTGTTTGTTTTTCACAGCAGACCTTGTCCTCTTGGCCAATGAAGGTTCAACAGCCTTAGACCCTGATGAAGATTTCTTGGAAGAAGTCCTGGTCTTTTTAGGCTTGAGGGTCTGAACCTCCACAGTTGTATGTTCCTCCTGATGGACCTGTTCCATCTCCTCAACATCAACAGCCTTAGAAGGCTCTGCAACCTTAGCTTTTCTTTTATCCATCCTCTTCTTCTTGCTTTCAGCCAAAGCCTTTTGTAATTTACTCTCACTCTGTTTCACCATACTTCTTGTGGCTCTCCCCTTTGGCAAGGGAATTTCAGCAGTTGTTGGGGAATTAGCCTTTCTTTTCTTGGTATTCTTTGTAGTGCTGGAACCTTAGGTGTTGGTGCTCTCCTTTTCTTGGGATTATAACTGGCAACTACTTTCTTCAGAAGGTCTGCTAGGGTTTCTTCAATAGATGAACCGGGTTCATCCACATGAGAACATAAATTTACCAAACCCTCAGCAGCCTCCCCTGATCCACTTCCCCATGTTTCCTTGCCACTTTCTCCTACAATTTCATCCTCAGTCCCACAAATTGCTGATCTAACCATCTCAGAGGTGGGTGACGAATCAACCACTTCTATCTATGTTCCCCTCACATCACAGCTTGCACCTTCACTCTCTTTTTCTTTTTCAATTTTATTTTTACCTCCTCTCCTTCTCAACTCAGGCATTTCCACATTTCTAACAGACCCAACAAGAACAAACCTATTTTCTACACTTTCAACCAAAACAGAACATACCTCAGAAGGGAAACTCTAAATCTTCTCAGAGTCAGAAGACCCAGTTCCTTCCCCCTCACTTGCAGACTTGAAGGAATCGTCTGAGTGTTCAGATTCTTGGGCTTGGCTAGCCTACAATTGTGCGTTCAGTCTTTTTGACAGTGCACATGTAGCCACAGTTTTACGAGCAAGCATTTTAACACGTCTCCTCCTAGGCTGGGGGGTTGTACTGGGTTGAGGAGGTGTGGAGGAATCAGAAGAGGTAGGTTGTGGAGGAGTGCCTGGGTTATCTTGAGGGTTCGACATTGTGACTGATTTCGTGAGAGAATTTGTGAGTTTGGCTTTTGGAAGAGAGAACACTTGAGAGTGCAAGAAATTTTGACGGTTTTGGAATAATGAAGGCGGCAGAAGGTGATGAGGGGTTTTTAAATAAAGAGGCCTAATTAATGACTAACGGCAGCTTTTTGGAGTCAACTAGAAGTCCAATCAACCTGAAATTTCAGGTTGAAAAAGCGGTTAGGCTTCCCTAGATTCTAGGCGTTTTATGTGGTGAGGATTCTATTTAGAGACGAAACTGGTTCAAGAAAATAAATGGATAGGATTTTCTGATGTTTTTGAACATAGATAGGACTCTGCTCATGATTTAAATATTTATATTTCTAATTGTGCAGAGTATAGAGAACATACCTCGTTATTCAGATGAACCAATACTGATGAACCAGGTTCTTCATTTAGAATCCTCTTGATCATGCCTCTATTTTCCAAAGTAGAGAAATTTGTTAGAGATCAGAGAGTCATATCAACACATGTCACAAGAGTATACTATTTACAGTATGAAACTGAGTAAAAATTAATCTAGATATTTACACAAGTTCTAGATTTCCTAGCCAAATTTTTTTTTTCATTTTTTTTCTTTTTCTTCATTGTGCATTCTGAGCTGGTCCCATTAGATGATCTTAATCATCCCTAATTCTAACATGTTTCTTTCCAAGCTTTCTCTACTCAGTGCTTTAGCAAAGATGTCAGCAACCTACTTATCAGTAGCACAAAATTCTATAGTAATCAATCATTTCTCATAGTTGTCCCTTAAGAAGTGATGTCTAACATCTATGTGCTTAGTTCTTTTATGATGAACTGGGTTCTTAGTCATACTAATAGCACTAGTGTTATCACAAAAAATAGGGATGCAACCAACTTCAATGCCAAAATCCATCAACAGCTATTTGATCCACAACAGTTGAGCACAACAAGAGGCAGCAGCAACATACTCAGCCTCAACAGTGGATAAGGCCATTGAATTCTGCTTTTTAGTGGCCCACGATACCAGACATGAACCAAGAAAATGAGCCATACCTGAGGTGCTTTTCCTATCCACAAGGAAACCTGCATAGGAAGCATCAGCATATCCTACTAGATTAAAGTTACTACCTTTAGGGTACCAAAGGCAAAGGTCAGTAGTGCCTTTCAAATATCTCTGTATCCTTTTGACAATAGTCAAGTGGGATTCCTTAGGATTTGCTTGAAAACGAGCACAAAGACCTACACTGAAGACAATGTCAGGTCTGTTAGCAGTAAGATACAAAAGTGAACCAATCATACCCCTATACAACTTCTGATCAACTGATGAACCAGGTTCATCTATGTCTAATTTAGTAGTTGTTGCAATGGGTGTGTCTATTTCCTTTGATTCATCCATTTTAAACTTTTTAATCAACTCTTTTGCATATTTTTGCTGATGGATTTGGGTTTTGTGATCTATAAGCCTAAGAAGAAGTTAAGCTCACCTATCATACTCATTTCAAATTCAATCCCATTAATTTAGCAAATTCCTTACTAAGTTTTTCAGTGGTTGCCCCAAAAATTGTGTCATCAACATATATTTGTACTACTAGTAGATCCTTACCTTTTTCCCTCAAGAATAGAGTGTTGTCAATCTTACCTCTTTTGTATACATGTTCAAGCAGGAATTTGGATAGGCGTTCATACCATGCTCTAGGAACCTGCTTGAGTCCATATAGGGCCTTGTCCAGTTTGTATACATGATCTAGACACTCCTTACTTTCAAACCCTGGAGATTGTTTGACAAAGACTTCTTCCTTTATGTAGCCATTTAGGAAGGCACTCTTCACATCCATTTGGTGAAGAGTAAATTCCATGTGTGCTGCAATGGCTATGAAGAGTCTTATTGCCTCCAGTCTTGCAACTGGAGCAAAGGTCTCATCATAGTCTGCCCTCCTCTTGGCTATAACCTTGGACCACCAACCTTGCCTTGTTCCTTGTAACCGTTCCATCTTCATCAAGTTTATTTCTGAAGACCCATTTAGTGCCAGTTACTGATCTGTCCTTGGGTCTTGTGACCAGATGACACACTTGACTTCTTTCAATCTGATTGAGTTCATCTTGCATTTCATTCACCCAGTCTGCATCCTGCAAAGCCTCAGCAACATTTTTAGGTTCAATAAGAGATAATAATACATCAAAAGCACACAGATTATTTAATTGAGATCTAGTTTTAACTCTAGAAGTTGGGTCAGTAAGGATGTTCTCAATGAGATGAGAACTTTGATACTTGTAAGGTTTCACAACCAGCTGATTTCTGTTTGGGGTTTCTCCCATGTTCTATTGCTGAGGAACAGGCTCATGGGCAGGTTCCATTTGGGAATTAGATTCACTTCTTCTTTGTTCAGTTCCCCCTGTCAGGTTGCCTTGGATGGAAGAACATGTTCCATCACTTGTTCCTTCTTTTGGTGCAGCTTCAGCTTGAGCTGTGCCTTCACTTAATTCTTCTTTTTTTACCAGCCCAATAGCTTCATCTTCGTGTTCCTGTCTCTCAGAAAGAATATTATTTTCATCAAAAACAACATGTACACTTTCTTCTACACACATAGTTCTTTTGTTGTACACTTTATAAGCTTTGCTATGTGAAGAATATCCCAAGAATACTCTCTCATCACTTATGGGATCAAACTTACCTAGGGAGTCCTTTCCATTATTGTGCACAAAGCACTTGCATCCAAATGTCCTAAAATGGGATATATTTGGTTTTCTCCCTTTAAGTAACTCATAGAAAGAAGCATAGTCCTAGCCATATCTTCAAGTGTCCTATTCTTTCTTTCAACTACTCCATTTTGTTGTGGAGTCCTAGGTGCAGAAAAATTGTGATCTATGCCATGTTCATCACAAAATATAGCAAACTTAGCATTTTCAAATTCAGTTCCATGATCAGACATAATTGATGCAAGTTGATTACCTAGTTGTTTCTGAGTTTTTCTAACAAAGGCAGTAAACATGTCAAATGCTTCATCCTTAGATGTTAAAAATAATGTCCAAGTAAACTTAGAGTAATCATCAACAAGCACCATCACATATTTCTTACCACCTCTACTCAATGTTCTCATTAGACCACAGATATCCATATGAACCAGTTCCATCGACCTGGCCGTGCTTACCACTTTCTTGCTTTTAAAAGAGGATCTTACCTGCTTCCCCCTTGCACAAGCCTCACAAACTTTGTCTTCCTTAAACTTGATGTTAGGCAGCCCTATCACCAGGTCCTTAGAGACTAATTTGTTGAGTTGACTTAGACTTGCATGTCCAAGCCTTTTGTTCCAAATGGGGGGGGGGGGGGATCATTGTCCAACACACTTAAGCAAGTGAGTTTATTTTCTGAAAGAGTGGACAGATCTACAATGTATATATTGTTTACTCTTTTTTCCTGCAAAACAATCTTGTCAGTGGTAAGGTTTATCACAAAACATTTGGTAGAGGTGAATGCTACCAAGTTACCTCTGTCACACAATTGTGATACACTGATTAGACTATATTTCAAGCCATCTGTCAAGTAGATATACTCAATGGAATGTGAGTCTGTCTTACCTACTTTTCCAACCCCAATGATCTCACCTTTCTTACCATTTCCAAAGGAGACATTACCTCCATTGAGGTCCTCAAGTGAAAGGACCTGGTTCTTGCTACCAGTCATATGCTTTGAACAGCCACTATCCAGGTACCATATTTGGATGCTCCCCTTCATTTTGACCTGCAAAAGAAAATCAGGGGTTAGTCTTAGGAACCCAAACTAGTTAGGGTCCCTTTCTATAGACAAAAGGGTGAATTAAATTCTTTTAGCCCATCATGGCAGCCTATTTTTCCCTTGAACAAAGGTTTTGTTCTTTTGACTGGCCTTTTCTATTGCATTACATTCACTTTTAATGTGACCAGTCTTACCACAGTGTGTACAGATTTTGTTCTCAGGAAGTGTGATATACTTGCTTTTGGGATCCCACTTAGGTGCAGAGGTCCCATAGCCAAGTCCTCTCTTATTGCTACTGTGATGTTCTTGTAGCCAAGATAGTGCATCAGAGGACTTATTCCATTTGCAAGTTCTATCTAGTTCATGCTTAACCTTGCCTAGATCTTCTTTTAGGACTCTTATCTGCTCATCGTTTTTGTACAACTCATCCTTCATTTTTCCTAAATTTTCTTCTAAGGTGAGGCGTATGTGATCTGCTTTCTTTTTACTAGTTCCTAATTTCAGTTTTAGATTTTTATATCTAAGTTCTAAGACAGTGGTGTCAAGTTTAAGAACCTGGTTCTTCAACTTAGTATTTTTATTATCACTTCCACTGGTCCTGAGTTCCAGATTTTCGCACTTAGCTTTTAGGATCACACATTCCCTAGACAGTTGTTCCTTCTCGTTGTTTATGACAGACTCATCAATGAAGTCTAGCAGTAATTCAGATAGCTTTTCTTTAGACAAAAATTTAATCTTGTCTTTGAGATGAATCACACTTACCTCTTGTTCATCATCTGATTCTCCAATGGCCATAAGTGATTGTTCATCTCCAGCTTCATCTTCTGAATCCTCATCTGAGCTTTCTCCCCAGGCAGCAACCATAACATTTGTTGATCCTTTGCTCTTCTTGGGTTGAACATGTTCCTTCTTTCTGTTTCTTCGTTCAGCCCTTTCTTTCTTCCATTAAATTTTCCACTGAGGACAATTCTTGATCATGTGGTCAGTCTTGCCACATTTGTAGCAGCCCTCGTTGGTCTGTTTTTCAGGGGCCCTTGGTTTGTTGAAGGTTGTATCTCTTGAAGAATCCCTTCCTCTCATTAGGTACTTCTTAAAATCCCTTGTGATCATAGCCATTTCATCATCCTCTAAGTCTGCACCTTCAGCTATTCTGAGAGCCAGGCTTCTTTCCTTCTTGGGTGCATCCATCTTCATGGTTTTCCTTCTCAGTTCATAGGCAGTGAGATTTCCAATCAGCTCATCCAACTTAAGCGTAGCAATGTTATTTGATTCCTTAATAGCAGTGATTTTGCTTTCCCAAGTTACTGGCAAAACCCTTGTCAAGATTTTCTCAACCTTGTCTTCTTCAAGGATAATTCTTCCAAGAGACTTAAGTTCATTTGTTAGTGTTGTGAACCTTGTGTACATCTCTTGGATGATTTCTCCTTCCTTCATGGTGAAATTCTCATATTGAGAATACAGTAGTGTTTCTCTTGATCTCTTTACTTGAGGAGTTCCTTCATGGGCCACTTGTAGAGTGTCCCAGATCTCCTTAGCAGTAGTACAACTTTGAATTCTGTTGTACTTGTCTGGACCTAGTCCACACACAAGCCATTTCTTGGCCTTGACATTCTTTTCCCACTTCTTCAAATCTTCAGCAGTACAGTCGGCTCTAGTCTTTGGCACATCCTCTCCATCAGCATTCTTCTTTGTAGTAGCCAGGGGACCATCAGTAACAATGTCCCAAAGTTCATAGTCTTCTCCTATGATATGGTCTTTCATCATGTTCTTCCACCAGGAATAGTACTGGCCATTAAAGAGTGGAGGCCTAGCAGTGGATTGTCCTTCCCAGTTTCCAGGTGGTGTACTCATCTTGATCTGTTCCTAAGGTATTAACCTCTTCAAGGATAACCCGCTCTGATACCAATTGATGTTTTATACTTCAATACCACACAAGAGGGGGGTGATTTGTGTGGTACCCAATTTTCGATTAACTTGATTATAGAAGGACCTGGTTCTTCTGTGTGTTCCAACTACAACTGTTGCGGAATAATAAATACAGAAAATAAAGAACACAAAGGATTTTACGTGGAAAACACCTGGCTCAAAAGGTGGAAAAACCACGATCTACCTTCCAGTAGAATTTTCCCAAACTCTCCACTAAAATCACTGAGCCAAAAACTGCATTTACAAAAACTCTTTTGTAAACCTAGGATTAACTCTAATCCCGTTGTGGCACACAACCTCAACTGTTGCGACAACTTCAAGTTAACTCTAACTTGAAAACTCTAAGTACCTAATACAATTGCGTCTAGATAAGCTGAAAGGTACAATGTAAAATCACCTACTGCAATTGAACTAGAATAAAAGACAGACACTTGGACTGGTTCTTCTATCTGGTTCAGTAGCTTTAGGTTTGTACGCAAAATTGCCTTGCTACTCTCAATTCACGTTTAACTTCTGCTTGTGTGCGTTACCTATAAAAGAGAACAACACTTAACATTTAAGGAGTTAGCAATTAGAGATTGACTAGGATACTGATGCTACTCTTCCATGGTGGAAGAGTTCTAGTTGATCTCATACTCTAACTCTATCCTTTTCCTAAACCGTGTTCTCTTTGAGTAAGGAATCTTTCTCCTTATCCAATATGCAACATTTTCGATCATGATCAGGAGATATCACTTCTGATAAGTTAGATTTATCTCCTTCACGTGTATCTCACATGTTTGAGTTGATTATAACTGTGCTTCACAAGATAGACATGATCCATGTCTGAGTTCCTTTGTCAGCCTTCAAAACTTCACCTTTACTCGGGCCAACAGAAGTCAATAGTTTAATGAATCTAATAAGCTAGCTAGCAACGTTGTTGGTGCAGAACATCGACTGACCTAATTCTATGTCTGCTTACGTTTGCAAATTAGTAAACAATAGCTGCCTAACTGGTGGACCTATCTTTTTCCTGATTAGGAATGTGAGCTTTTTTTTTTTTTTTTGGTTGATATATAAGTTATAAATGTTGGCGGAGTAAAGAATTTTTAGTAAGAATTTAGCTAATCAACCAGATTATGACTTGTCATTATCTCGATATGATAAATAATGCCAAAGAATCATAATTAAAATTATACCAACTATAGCTGTTATGAAATTTAAAAAAGAAATTAAAGACGCCAGAACAGTCTTAATCGAATTCTATCCAAAGGGCATTAGATGTGTGCATGTGTATATGTGTATGGAGTGACAAATACTCCTTCATACTTAACAAGTCTCGGTTTCAAGCTCTATATATGGAGTTGCCTTTGTTAGGGAGCGCTTTACTTTCAATGTTGGACTTCTCGGCGCGAATCCGAATTTAGTCGGACCCTAATACGGATACCGAACACCGAATAGAAAGAAAAAAAATTACTAATATATGTTGTGTTAACTCTTGGGAAGCACTAATCTGAAATTATGATGGAAACTGAATCATGGCTCTTCAACCAAAAAAAAATGATTAGAACTTATACCGAGAATCAAAGGATCATTAACCCAAAGTATCTTTTGAACAGCGTCCACTAATGACTTATTTGGGACTTCAACCCCAGAGATTCCCGGCGGTATTAACGCTTCAACACGCGTCGAACCACCAGTCCTACACGGAGTCACGGAGACCTTCTCCTCCACTAATTTTGAAATTTTTTTTTCCAGTCCGATGCATAAAGAATCTCGCATTTATAAGTCTGGAAAGGACCGCACCTCAAGGGTATAATATAGACGGTTTATCCTAACACAATTATTATTGACTGTTTTCACGACAACAACCCATGAACCATAAGTCACACGAAGATAACTTTACACCTTACGGTTGCTCTAAAGTTCCTATTTTGAACAATTTCGAATATTACATTTCTAAAATGACGGTAAAAACTTACCCGCACCGGGTGTTTATACCAAACCAATAGATATACGGACTTCAATCATTTAACCATGGTAAATTACATGCATTCTCATCTAATTAAATTAATTAACCATAGTGAGTTAATATAGTTTGGTGTAAACACCCTGTGTGAGCAAGTATTAGCCATAAAATAACTGCCGCGTGCCGGCCGTTGCACGATCTACTTAAATATTCCTTCACACCGAATTACGATCATACTAATAAACAAAACATGCATAATACATTTATGAACGAGTACTATTTCCGTTTTCTATATTTTATTAAATGAAAAGCCCACCGCACGAGTTTAACTGATTAAAATATTATGAATTCTCTAGATTGAAGGGAAGTGGAAAAACGGAAAGAATAAGAGAGTTTTGTATCTTTTAGGGACCTTATACGACCAACCAGTCCATGGGATATTTAGACTTGTATGTGGAAGGAACTTTGAGTAATTTAATTTGCATCTCTTTTCAAAAAATAAATACGAAATAAATACATTAGGTTATCATTATCATTATAACGTCTAAATCGCCTCTACCAATGCGTTGGTTCGCAAATATGTCTAAGTGACTTTTCACACAATGAATCCATTGGTTAATTAATTATCACATCATAACAAGTAAGTTTTACCTCTTAACTCTATCTCAAAGTTTGTGTGCGCGTAATTGTTTGATCAAGATACAAACTTTAGCAGTAATTACTAATTATAGCATGTTCCAGTTGTTGGATTATGGGTCGTGGGTCGCTCCATGTGGGCTGACCTGATCCGGTTAGGAGAGACAAGTAAGAGAGGTTAAGAGAAGTTACAACACAATCACAAACACTCACTAAAGTAAACGTGCAAAAAGGAATGGTGATTTATCTTACTTAACCACTATTACTCTGCCTATTTATGTTAAAGAGAACACAACACTTCTTAAGCGTAGGAATTTTCTCTATGACAATCCTTTCTACACGAAAATACACATAAGTTAGGGTATTTAATTGGTGAAAGATTAACTTTATTTTCTAGTGATTCAAAGTAGATTTGAGAGCAATTTCTTGGTAGCAATTATGACAATTTCCGTTGCGCGTAACAAGGTACACATAATTTGTTGTTCCTGCTTCGTAATTTAGTTCTACACCAGTTAGCGTGAATTATGAGAAAATCTATCATTAGTTGAAATTCGTTTTGTTAGTCAGAATATATGCTCGAAAATAAAAACTATTTTTCTCCATCAACAAGAAGAAGTAAAACAAAAAATGCAGAGAATACAACCAACAAAATCAAATTGAGTGGTGGTCTGCACGTCTGCAAATATGTCCAATATGGTTCGTAATTTGTTTCTTTAACCTAGTGCATTATTTCTTCCTTTTTTTAAAAAAAATTTAGAGGGAAATTTTTCAAAACCCAACGAGTAAGATTTTTTCCAAGTGAGCTGGAGATTTTGAGTGCCCTTTTTCCGTGTTATGCACATTAAATAAACTAAAGGCTTCAATTGGTCAAAATTAGGGGTCTACAAATTGAAAACCGCACCAAACCGAAAAGTCAAATCAAATCGATTAAAAAACCCGACTATGTTCGATTTGATTTGGTTTGGTATTGAGTAAAAAAACCCGAAACAAACCGACATATAAATATATAATTATTATACATACTTTTAAGATTTTATATAGAATTTTCCATAAAAAATATCTAGAAATATTTGGGATTCTATTACGGAGGGTAATATTTAATAAAATATAAAGTGCTCCATATTTATTAACCTTAAATAATGGGATGTATTATCACTTTCTTATCAAGTGTTACTGGAATGCGTCAATCTCTTTGTTCTTCAATATTCATATATCAAGATCAATTAAATTCTTATATCTTTTTCGAATTTGAAGTGGTTATTATTATCATTTAGGTATCATATTGATTTTTATGTTTAATTACTAAATTCAGTTAACCTTGAAAGTGTATATCAACGAAAAATTAGTGTCAGACGACTAAAAAAATAAATATCATGTGTTACTAAGTGTATTGGGGAAAATTGTATTTATATATATATGGTGACGTGTCATGACACGTAGACTGGTCAAACAGTCAAAGAATTAAGGTTGGTTAACAGATACGAGAAATAACAGATACGAGCAACAACAGATACGAACAAGTTAAATGGAGAAGGCACGACCAGTCATACAAGTAATTCAATGCTCGTACCTATTCAAGACATTTAAAGGCCAAAGATCGTGAAAAGTCAAAGGAATGAATCTGACAGCAAAAAAGAGCCCAGATACAGCATTTAATGAGTATTAAATACTGGAAATGTTAGAGAATATGTATTTAACATATATGATTGCATAACGTAATATTTAAAGTCATTAATTGCCCATAATTGTCTTATTATGACAAAGGTAAAGTCTGTATTCCCAAAATGGCTATAAAAGGGAAAATCACAAACAACTGTAAGCACGAAAAAAATATTATTGGAATATACTTTGATTTACTTTCTTTCTGATCATATTATTCACAAATTTCTTTCTTTATATACTCTTTTCTAATTATCAGTAAACCGTGTTCTTCTAAATTCAAGCTTTGACCTAAAATCTAATTTTTGGTTAAACAAATTGGTTCCGTTACCGGGAATCGAACCCGGGCCTCCTGGGTGAAAGCCAGATATCCTAACCGTTGGACGATAACGGAAGTCATGACCCATAAATTGAATGAAGATCCATCATATCCTCCATTCAAGCAAAAGAAAAGAAAGCAAGGAACTTTCAAGAATAAGGTGATTCAAGAAGAAGTTCAAAAATTGCTAAAAATTGATTCAATTCGTGAGGTAAAATATCCTAACTGGTTAGCTAATACTGTTGTGGTTCCTAAGAAGAACGTTAAGTGGCGAGTCTATGTAGATTACACAGACCTTATTTAAGCCTGTCCAAAAGATTCTTTTCCTTTACCGCACATAGATCAATTAATTGATGCTACTGCAGGGCATGAGCTATTAAGTTTTTTAGATGCATATTCAGGCTATAATCAAATCAAGATGGATCTGAGAGATGAAGAAAAAACTTTTTTATAACAGACAAGGGGACTTACTGTTATAAGGTAATGCCCTTTGGTCTTAAGAATGCAGGTGCAACGTATCAGAGGTTAGTTACCCAAATGTTTCAAGAACATTTAGGTAAGACATGGAGGTATATATAGATGATATGTTAGTTAAGACTCAACATTCGGAAGATCATATATCGCACCTGTCTGACACGTTTAAAATTTTACGAAAATATAATATGAAGTTGAATCCAGAAAAATGTGCATTTGGTGTTGCATCAGGTAAGTTTTTAGGTTTTCTTGTTTCTAACCGTGGTATTGAAGTGAATCCTGCACAGATTAAGGCCATTGAAGAAATCCCTGATATA